>NC_086109.1:40399613-40699613 GCF_963921235.1 Mobula hypostoma
CTGCTATTCACCAGCAGCTAACCAGAAAAAGATTCCCATTCTTACTACTCTTTGCCTCCTGCCTATCAGCCAATGCTCTATCCATGTTAGTATCTCTCCTGTAATGACATTCTGAAAATCCAAGTACACAACATCCAGCAATTCTCCTTTATCTACCTTGCTCGTTATTTCTTTAAAGAAATCCAACAGATTTGTCAGGTGAGATTTTCCCTTAAGGAGACCAAGCTGAGTACAGCCTATATTATCATGTGCCTTCAAGTACTCCAAAACCTCATCCTTAACAATCAACTTCAACATCTTCCCAACCACTGATGTCAGACTAATAGGCCTACAATTTCCTTCCTTCTGCCTCTCTCCCTTCTTGAAGAGTGGAGTGACATTTGCAATTCTTCATTCTTCCAGAACCATGCCGGAATCAATTGATTCTTGAAAGATCACTACTAATCCCGCCACAATCCTTTCAGTCACCTCTTTCAGAACCCCGTGGTGTATAACATCTCATCTCACCTCAAAACCCTTCTCTCTAGTAATGGCAACTTCACACCTTTCTGCCCCCTGACATATTGACGAATTTCTGGCATTCCTGTAGTTTCTTCCACAGTGAAGGCTGGTGGAAAGTACTTATTCATGTCATCTGCCATTTCCTTGTCCCCCATTACTATCTCTTCAGCATAATTTTCCAGCAGTTTGATATCTACTGTCGTCTCTCTTTTACAGTTTAATCTGAAGAAACTTCTGGTATTCTCTTTAATATTATTGTCCAGCTTACCTTCGTATTCCATCATTTCTTTCTTTATAACTTTTTAGTTGCCTTCTGTTGGTTTTTAAAAGGTTCTTAATCCCCTAATTTCCCTCTAATTTTTGCTCTGTTGTCTGCCCTCTCTTTGGCTTTTCTTGTCAGCCAGGGTTGTGTCATCTTATCTTTAGAATACTTCTCCTTCATTGGAATGTATATATCCTGTGCCTTCCAAATCGCTCCCAGAAATTTCAGCCATTGCTTCTCTGCTCTCATCCCTACCAGTGCTTTTTTCCCATCGATTTTGGCCAGCTCCTCCTCCATGCCTCTATAATTCCCATTACTCCTCTGTAATACTGATACATCTGACTTTAACTTCTCCTTTTTAAATTGCAGGGTGAATTTTTTCATAAGGGTTCCTTTATCTTAAGCTCTTTAATCAATTCTGGTTCATTGCACAACATTCAATCCAGGGAAGCTGATCCCATAGTGGGCTAAACCACGAGCTGCCCTTAAAAGCCATCTCATATGCATTCAAACAATCCCCTCTCTTGAGATCTAGCACCAAGCTGAGTTTCCCAACCAACCTGCAATTTACCTGTTGAAACTTCACCTGGTGAGGCTTCACTTGAAGTTTTGTGAGCAGGTTTTGGCCCCTTATCTTAGAAAGGATGTGCTGAAACTGAAGAGGGTTCAAAGGAGGTTCACAAAAATGATTCCAGGATTGAATGGCTTGATTGAAAGCTCTGGGCCTGTATTCACTAGAATTCAGAAGAATGAGGGGTGACCTCATTGAAACCTATTGAATGGTGAAAGTCCTGGATAGAGTGGATGTGGAGAGTATGTTTCCTATGGTGGGAGAGTCTAAGACCAGTGGACACAGCTTCAAAATAGAGAGCCATCTTTCAGAATGGAGATGGGGAGGATTTTTTTTTTATCCAGAGAGAGGTGAATCTGTGCAGGCCAAATCTCTATGTATATTTAAGGCAGAGGTTGATAGATTTTTGATAAGTCAGGGTATGAAGGGATATGAGGAGAAGGCAGAAGACTGGGGCTGAGAGGAAAATTGGATCAGCCATGATATAATGGCAGAGTATGCTCAATGGGGCAGAAGGCCTAATTCTGTTCCTATATTATGATGTGATAATGGAAAAGAGGAGGAACAGGGGATGCATAGAAAACTCCTGCCCTGTATGAGCAAAGCAGTCAAGGCACATGTGAGTCTATGTTTGAAATCATAGGAGGTCACAAATGTCAGTGAGAACAAAGAATGAAGTGTAAGCATTGGTTTGTGATAAAATACAACCAGTTATTTTTCTTACCAATGAGTTTTTAAATTCATTGAAAATATACTGTGCTGGTTGCAACACCATTGATGTCACTTGGAAAGGTTTATCATCAGAGATATAATGCCACTTAGACTGAAAATCCTGCTAAAAAATGAAACACATTTTCTGACAGTCATTAAGGCACACAGAAAATTATAATCAAAGAGATTCTGCAAATGCTGGAAATCCAGGACAACACATACAAAATGCTGGAGGAACTCAGCAGGTTATGCAGCATCTATAAAAATGAATCAATGGTCAATGAGGCCGTTCCTCAGGACTGGAAAGGAAGGGGGAAGATGCCAGAATAAAAAAGGTGGGGTAGGGGAAGGAGAACTAGCTAGAAGGGGACAGGTGAAACCAATGGGTGGGAAAGATAAAGGGCTGGAGAAAAAGGAATCTGATAGGAGAGGTGAGTGGATCAAAGGAGGCGCACTAAATGGAAGGTGATAAGAAGAGGTAAGAGGCCAGATTAGGGAATAGAAGAAGAGGGAAAGAGAAGGAAAAGAAACACCTGAAGGAGAAATCAGTGTTCATGCCATCAGGTTGGAGGCTACCTAAACAGAATATGAGGTGTCGCTCCTTCACCCTGAGAGTGGCCTCCTCATGGCAAAAGATTTGGCCATGGACTGACATGTTGGAATGGGGATAGGAATTAAAATGGCTGGCCACCGGGAAAATCCGCTTTCGGCGAATGGAGCAGAGGGACTCGACAAAGCGGTCCCCCAATTTATGTTGGCTCTCACTGAAGTAGAGGAGACCATATTGGGAGCACCAGATACAGTAGACAACCCCAGCAGATGTGCAGGTGAGGTGTTACCTCACCGGGAAGGACTGTGTGGTTTGCTCTGAATAGAGGTGAATAGGCAGGTGTAGCATTTCTGTCACTTCCAAGGATATGTTCCAGGAGGGAGGTTCGTGGGGAGGGACAAACGACAAGTGAAATGTGAAGGGAGCAATCCCTGCAGTAAACAGAGAGTGGAGTGCTCAGCAATGTACACAGATCAGCTTTACTTTGAGTTAGTATAATTTCATCTGTGCAGTATTTTTGGTTGTTGTGAATGCATTCTGTATGAATAATTCCTAGTCGTATTATTTCAATAAAATAAGCCAATGCTGCAGAAATTGAGCTTGTGTTTACATTAGTGATGACCTATGTTAATAGGAATTATATTACTGAGTGAGGAGCATTAACGTAAAGGCAGACTGAAATATAAAATCTTGCAGAAGCAAAACCAGCAGATAATCTTTTATTGATGTTCCGTGCTAAATTGTTTTTATATCATACATCTTGAGTCTACCAAATGTAATCATTAAAGTGGAGCTGCATTTTATTTCTTCTTTTTAAACTGATTTCAGTGCTTCCTGCAGCTGTGATTGTGCTGTTAAAATTCCGATCTTGAAAAACTAAGTTCTCCGCTGTGCACAGGAACTTAAGTAGAAAAAGGAACTAATAGCAATGAATAATGAGACATTTCAGCTTCTTTAAGTCAGGTAGTGACAGCTGAAAGTAATTTGGTTTTAATATTAGTGTATATGCAGAGTTTCGCTTCATCTGCAGTTGTGATCCAAGGATAGTTTTAAGAGTGAATGCTTTGAATCAGGGGCTTATAAGATCTGTTACATTTCCATTTTCTAGGTTAGAGCTAACAAACTAATTGTGCTGTAATCTGAGGTGAACAAAGGGTAGAAGAAAATCAAATGATGCAAGATTGTTTTGTAAATGCATCGCGTACTGTTGCTTTTCCTTAAATTACTGCACCAATTGGACCCGTTCATTACCAATTTATGGGAAGCCCAAAATTGGTTTTCATCCGATGGACATTTCGAAGCCATTTTATTATGAGGCTAGAAAGTATTATTGTGTTTTGATGAGACGCAACAATAAAAAATTGGCTCTTTGCTGGAGGCTGATTTCATCATGTTCCCTCAGCCTCTGATTTGTGACAGTTATAGACCGTTAAGAAATCTGATGGTGAAGAGGAAGAAGCTGTTTCTGAATCACTGAGATTCCTAGGTGTCCTAGGTGATGAGAGTCCTTGATGGATGTTTCCTTCTTGAAATTCTCCTCTGCTAGGGAGATTTGATTGTGTTATGTATTATGTTGTGAGGTAATTTAATCCCATTTCCAGGTTTTGGTTTGTTGTCATGCAGATTATATCAAATGAGGCAACCATTCTTCTGAATGTGATGATTATTTAAGCCACTGTCACCCTTTCCAGCAGTGAGATCCTAACGCCCATCTCCCTCTGGGTAAAGAGTCCCTAGTCCTACAGCACATTATCTAAGTCTATGCTCCTCAGCCAAAGGAAACTGGTCTTTCCTTGCAAGGACTCCAGGAGATGATGCAGTCCGTAGTACCCACAACAATTTTGTGGTGTAGGTGGGCAGCCAGTAGCACTCTTCCCTCACAGTGCAGTGGCTAAGGTTCAACCCCGATCTTCAGTACTGTTAGTGAAGAGTTTTCATGATCTCCCTGTGGCTGTAGGAGTTTCTTCCTACATCCCAAAGACTTGCTGCTTTGTGGATTAATTGCCTCAGCATGACGGTTGCAGGAGTCAATGTGAATGTGTGAAGAATATAAATGCGTGGGATTATTATGTGTAGTTGGTGGGCCAGAGGCCCTGCTTCTGTGCTATCTGATTGCAATTTTCTTATTGCAGTAACTGTGTGCATAATCTGAAATGCAGTGGTTCAAACAAGTCAGCAAAATATAAAAAGCAAGGCTAACATTGCCAGCAAAAAGCATGCAACTGTCCCCTGATGTCACAGCCAGGATGCAGTTCAGCGTTTAATACAATCATCCCTCAGAAACAGGTGGGTAAACTGTGCTCGTTGGATCCCAACACCTCTATGTGTAAATGGGTCTTGGACTTCTTGACAGAAGGACCACAATAAGCCTGTATTGGCAGTGACATTCCTAGCTCCATCATGCTGAGCACGACTGGCCCCCAGGGCTGCGTGCTCGGCCCACTGTTATTCGCACAGTTGACGCATGACTACACTGCCAGATCCAGTTCAAACCGAATCATCAAGTTCACTGGTGACTTGACATCACAACAACATGTGTCTCAATGCGGACAACACCAAAACATGTGTGTGGACTTTAGGAAGGTGCAAGTTGGTCACTCCACACTGCACAAATAGAGAGAGTTAAGGATCACCAAGCTTCTGGGAGTGCACATAAAGCACAATGTCACCTGGTCCCTCAACAGCACTTCTTTAGCCAAGAAAGTACAGCAGCGTCTCCACTTCCTCGGGAGATTGAGACAAGTGAGGTTCCCACTCCCCCCTCCGTTCTAACCAATTTTTACAAAAGCACCATTAACAGTGTTCTGACCAGCTGCATCAGCATCTAGTATGGGAATTTCTAGGCATCTGACCGCAAGACCCTAAAAGGGATTGTGAGACCTACTGAGAGGATCATTGGTGTCTCTCTTCCACACATCCAAGATATTTATCAGAAGCACTGCACATGCAGGGCCTTAGTCAGTGAGCCTTCCCATCTGTCCAATAATCTCCTTAACACCCGAACAACAGGTAAGAGGTACCATAGCCTTAGGGCAGGGAGTTTTAGGATGGGACACAGCTTTATTATTTGTTAATTTATTTGTGGTAATATTACCTTTGTGCTATGTGTGAGTTATGTTATATGTACTGTGTGCTGTGTGGTTCTCTACTAAACTTTTTAAGACAATTAATGAAAACTACTTCTACATTACTTTTCAGACAGAAATTTCCTGAACCTCAAGAATCCTTGTTATTAATGTTGAATCTGTCATTTTTGATGATTAATCCCTTCACAGGAGGGATAATTTTTCATTAACTGTTTTATCAAAACATTTTGAAAACTTCTATGTTATGTCGTCTATTAACAACCACTGACCCAAAAGAAGTATCTCCGGCTTTTTAAACCTTTGTTTCTTTCAACTCTCAGTAAATGGTGGGGACATGGTTTAATTTCAAAGGCCTTTAGATCATATCTAAGTATGCATGAACTTGTTTTATCATATGCCAGATGATGCCTAAGCAGTAATTTTTAAAAGCTGTGGTATGATATTTTTTTCTGTGCTCTGAAGCTCCCTTTTGTTTACAGAACTTATTTTCTAGACTTACATTTATTTTGCCAGATAATGAATTTTGTCCATTACTTTTACCCCAAAAAGCTCTTTGACGATGAAATTGTCCTTTGAAATATTTCCAGATTTTTTAAAGGTTAATGCAATTGCTGCCCTCAATTTGGTCACTTACCTATTGAGAGGCCAAGACTGCTTAACTTTTCAGAGTACTTAATGACTGCCAGTAATCAATTTCCTACCCTCTCATTCTCTGACAAGCTTTCACTGTCAAACCCAATCTGAGCTCAGAGCTCTCTGAACCTGTTCAAATTAGACTGACCTCCAGAAGCTCAGAGTTAGAGCTCTGGTACCAATCAGCCAGTTGTGAATTGTACTGTTTCTGTATTCTCCAAGGTTTGAAATAACAAAGTATCTTGCACTTCAGGTATTTGGAAAATTAAAATTAGAACATTAAAGAAGTGAAGGTTTTGCAATCGACCATTAAAAGTTTCCAAACTTTAGATAAAATTTGAGCCTTGATATGGCAACTCTGCATTTATTTCTGAAGGTTTGTGATAATCTATCAGATGATTTTATCAAAATTCATTGCATACAAATACTTGAGTTTAAATAATGGCAACAATAATAAAATTGCTGAGAAATAGATTGGATAATCCTAGACTTGGCCTGTTGCCCGGAGTCTCTGCTCGTGGTCTCTGCAGGCCTGACCTTGGGCCAGATGCAGAGGGCCAGTTCTGCTAGATCTCCATATCCTGGAGATGGGTGATGAGTCTTCAGCAGCAAAAAGTATGAGATAGATTTGTTCCCAGAAAACCCCTGTCTGCCTTGACAGAAGACATAAAGAGTGGGGGACAGATTTTTGCCTTCTGTTGTAAGTGCGAGGCATTTTAATAGCTTTTGGATACCTTTGATATTCTGAAACCATTTGAAACCATAGAAACCATAGAAACTACATCACAGAAACAGGCCTTTTGGCCCTTCTTGGCTGTGCCGAACCATTTTCTGCCTAGTCACACTGACCTGCACACGGACCGTATCCCTCCATACACCTCCCATTCATGTATCTGTCCAATTTATTCTTAAATGTTAAAAAAGAACCCGCATTTACCACCTCATCTGGCAGCTCATTCCATACTCCCACCACTCTCTGTGTGAAGAAGCCCCCCCTAATGTTCCCTTTAAACTTTTCCCCCCTCACCCTTAACCCATGTCCTCTGGTTTTTTTCTCCCCTTGCCTCAGTGGAAAAAGCCTGCTTGCATTCACTCTATCTATACCCATCATAATTTTATATACCTCTATCAAATCTCCCCTCATTCTTCTACACTCCAGGGAATAAAGTCCTGACCTATTCAACCTTTCTCTGTAACTGAGTTTCTCAAGTCCCGGCAACATCCTTGTAAACCTTCTCTGCACTCTTTCAACCTTATTTATATCCTTCCTGTAATTTGGTGACCAAAACTGAACACAATACTCCAGATTCGGCCTCACCAATGCCTTATACGACCTCATCATAACATTCCAGCTCTTATACTCAATACTTTTGATTAATAAAGGCCAATGTACCAAAAGCTCTCTTTACGACCCTATCTACCTGTGACGCCACTTTTAGGGAATTTTTTTATCTGTATTCCCAGATCCCTCTGTTCCACTGCACTCCTCAGTGCCTTACCATTAACCCTGTATGTTCTACCTTGGTTTGTCCTTCCAACGTGCAATACCTCACACTTGTCTGTATTAAACTCCATCTGCCATTTTTCAGCCCATTTTTCCAGCTGGTCCAAGTCCCTCTGTAGTCTGAAAACCTTCCTCACTGTCTACTACACCTCCAATCTTTGTATCATCAGCAAATTTGCTGATCCAATTTACCACATTATCATCCAGATCATTGATGTAGATGACAAATAACAATGGACCCAGCACTGATCCCTGTGGCACACCACTAGTCACCGGCCTCCACTTGGAGAAGCAATTCTCTACTACCACTTTTTAGCTTCTTCCATTGAGCCAATGTCTAATCCAATTTACCACCTCTTCATGTATACCTTGCGACTGAATTTTCCTAACCTCCCATGCGGGACCTTGTCAAAGGCCTTACTGAAGTCCATGAAGACAATATCCACTGCCTTCCCTTCATCCACTTTCCTGGTAACCTCCTCGAAAAACTCCAAGAGATTGGTCAAACATGACCTACCACGCACAAAGCCATGTTGACTCTCCCTAATAAGTCCCTGTCTACCCAAATGCTTGTAGGTTCTGTCTCTTAGTACTCCCTCCAATAACTTACTCACTATCGACGTTAAACTCACCGGCCTATAATTTCCCAGATTACTTTTTGATCCTTTTTTAAACAATGGAACAACATGAGCCACTCTCCAATCCTCCGGCACCTCACCTGTTGACAGCGACATTTTAAATATTTCTGCCAGGGCCCCTGCAATTTTAACACTATTCTCCTTCAAGGTCCGAGGGAACACTCTGTCAGGTCCCGGGGATTTATCCACTTTAATTTTCCTCAAGACAGCAAGGACCTCCTGTTTTTCGATCTGTACAGTTTGCATGATCTCACTACTTGTTTCCCTTAATTCCATAGGCTTCATGCCAGTTTCCTTTGTAAATACAGACGCAAAAAACCTATTTAAGATCTCCCCCATTTCCTTTGGTTCCGCACATAGCCGACCACTCTGATCTTCAAGAGGACCAATTTTATCCGTTACAATCCTTTTACTCTTAATATATCTGTAAAAGCTCTTTGGATTATCCTTCCTTTTGACTGCCAAGGCAACCTCATGTCTTCTTTTAGCCCTCCTGATTTCTTTCTTAAGTATTTTCTTGCACTTCTTATACTCTTTAAGCACCTTATTTACTCCCTGCTTCCTATACATGTCATACAACTCCCTCTTCTTCTTTATCAGAGCTGCAATATCCCTTGAGAACCAAGGTTCCTTATTCCTATTCACTTTGCCTTTAATCGTGACAGGAACATATAAATTCTGCACTCTCAAAATTTCTCCTTTGAAGGCTTCCCACCTACCGATCACATCCTTGCCAGAGAACAACCTGTCCCAATCCATGCTTTTTAGATCCTTTCTCATTTCTTCAAATTTAGCCTTCTTCCAGTTAAGAACCTCAACCCTAGGACCAGATCTATCCTTGTCCATGATCAAGTTGAAACTAATGGTGTTATGATCACTGGAACCAAAGTGCTCCCCTACACAGACTGCTGTCACTTGTCCTAACTCGTTTCTTAACTGGAGATCCAATATTGCATCCCCTCTAGTTGGTCCCTCTATATATTTAGAAAACTTTCCTGAACACATTTTACAAACTCTAAACCATCTAGACCCCTAAACTAATGTGTAGTTTATTGCAGGAGAAACTTACTTGACCCACTGATAGCTTGAGATAAACAACAGAGTTTAGTGTAATTGTCAGAAAACACAAAGGCTCAATGCATTCCAGGATAAAGCCATGCGTTTGATGGTGTCCTGCATTCCTGGTTTTTGGAGCAGGGCCTGACACTGCTCTCAAAGAGGAGGTGGAATTGTGGCATGGATATTTTTCTTGGATGTCTCTCGAATTTTACCATCCAGCATCTATATTGGCTGAGCAGAAAATTGGACTGAATAATTCTGGTTAAGCAGGTTATATAAAATTCAGACTCCTGTAATCTTTTCAGCAGATTACTGAGAATGACTAAAGCTTAATACATGCAAATTGGATGCAAATTGTAAACAATAAAAAGAATGATATTTTGGAAAGAATTATTTTGCATGAATTATACATGTAAACAGTTTTCTGAGCTAGAGAGATTGGAGGCCCTCCATTAGTTGAGGTCAGCCACGGAATCTGCGTCCCAGCTGTCCACTTTATGCACAAGCCAGGGCAGTGCAACATGGAGAGCAAGCTGTACCCACGTAGCACGCTCCCCCTCCCCATGCAGTTGATGAATCCAAAGGAATGGCAGAGACTGATACAGCTTGACACTAGTGGTGTCACAGGAGTAGCCAATTTCAAAGTACATGTATTATCAAAGTGTGTATACAGTACCCCACCCTGAGATTCATTCACACTCCCACAGGCAGCCATGAATCAAAGAAACACCAAGCAACCCGTCTAAGAACATCAAACGTGAAAAAAAGAACCAATTGCGTAAGGATTTCAGGTTGTATACTGTATACATTCTCTGATATTAAATTGAACCATTCAACCAGCAAAAAGTGGGCAAATAACACACAGGATATTAAACGTCAAACTGCAGAGTCCCCAAAAGAGTCCAGGAGTGATCATGACTGAGCCAGTTCAGTTTATTGCTGTATCAATGACTGTAGGATTCAGTCACACAGACAATTCTGTGCCAAAACACCACAATCAAATCATGCAAATAGCAAAAGAGAGTAACCAGAAACCCACGGAACGTGAACGGCTGAGTCCCCCCACAAAATCCACAGCCACGCAGTGCATTCAGGGCTGAAGACACCAAACATCAAACTGCAGGGCTCCCGCAGAAAGGAGTCCCACAGCCATGAGTGTGATTGAACCTCATAGTGAGGCCCAAGGCTCCTGCTCCTCCTTTTGGCAGCAGCGCGAGGAGAATGGGTCAAACGCAGGCAGACAACGCTGTGCACCTGCTCCCCTTCTGCTCTTGTCCGCGTCTGTCTTGGCGACTTAATTGGCAAGGAGTAATCGAGCCCACCGGAGGTTTGCGTTCCATCGTCAGGAAACGATGTCTGCACAAACACAAGGAAATCTGCAGATGCTGGTATTCCGTCTGGGTAGCCTTCAACCTGACATTGATTTCTCTAACTTCCGCTAATGCCCCACCTCCCCCTCGTACCCCATCCATTATTTATTGATATACAGACATTCTTTTTCTCTCTCTCCTTTTTCTCCCTCTGACCCTCTCACTATACCCCTTGCCCATCCTCTGGGTTTTTCCCCCCCTCCCCCTTTTCTTTCTCCCTGGGCCTCCTGTCCCATGATCCTCTCGTATCCCTTTTGCCAATCACCTGTCCAGCTCTTGGCTCCATCCCTCCCCCTCCTGTCTTCTCCTATCATTTTGGATCTCCCCCTCCCCCTCCCACTTTCAAATCTCTTACTAGTTCTTCTTTCAGTTAGTCCTGACAAAGGGCCTCGGCCCAAAACGTCGACTGTACCTCTTCCTAGAGATGCTGCCTGGCCTGCTGCGTTCATCAGCAAATTTGATGTGTGATGTCTGCACACTCTGTTCTCAACCTCGTCGAATTCCACAGGAGACAGCAAAGGCACCAGATCGCTCTGTTGGCACAGAAATCCATCACCGAAGTGCAAATTACAGTTGAGCACAGCTCAGGAGAAGAAGAACTTTCATGAGCTGTCTGCAGGATGTCGAAATTGGTCGCTGCCGCCATCTTAAACAAGACAGTCAATGTTGAACTCAATGTATGACTGCCTTAAGGACTCCAACTCCAGAGTTTTCTTCAGGATTTACTCCCAAATTCTTTCTCATGAGTGGGTATAGTCACTTGGTAGTGGAAGGATTGCGATCAGAGTTTTCTTTCTCCTAAATGAACTGCCAACCATGGCTAACGAGCCTCTGAAATGACTGGTTTTAAGGTGCCAGTAACCCATCTTAAACAAGTAGCAAATTCCAGTGACTGAGGTGTCACCTGTTCCTCTCTGATACATTGTTGTTGTTTAGTTCCTTTCTGCTCCTTGTGGCACACCATTTGTGCCATTTCCGTAGCGTTTGTCTGTTTTTTACAAGATCGTGTTTCTGTTAAAGGCCAGATGTGTTAACGAAGATCACACCTAGATGTGCCCGTTCACTTTCACAATTGATATGGCTTCACCCTGGAATTATCTCCGACACAAAATAATGCAGATATTTTCAAAATTAGACCACATAATGCCCCCCCGCCTCACCATTCCCCATCCCCTTTTCCCTCTCTCACCTTATCTCCTTGTCTGCCCATTGTCTCCCTCTGGTGCTCCTCCCTTTCTTATCTTTCTTCCATGGCCTCTTCTGTCCTCTCCTATGAGACTCCCCCCCGCTTCTCCAGCCCTGTATCTCTTTCACCAACTTCCCAGCTCTTTGCTTCATTCCTCCCCCTCCCAGCTTCACCTATCACCTTGTGTTTCTCTCCTCCCTCCCCCTCCCCCACCTTTTAAATCTACTCCTCCGCTTGTTTTTTCCAGTCCTGCCAAAGAGTCTCGGCCCGAAACGTCGACTATACTTTTTTCACAGATGCTACCTGGCCTGCTGAGTTCCTCCAGCATTTTGTGTGTGTTGCATATTGTTACTTATGTATTTTGTGTTCAGTAACTCAACTGGTTAATCTGTGGCCTGATGGTCTGTCCTTTTGGAGTAACATCACATAATGTACTTTTCAGTGATAATGTCCTGACTGCGAAATATGATATCGTTAAGGGACATCTTAATATCAATGCCGGAAAAATCCCAAAGCCTAATCAAAATATTGTCCAAACCCTCAAGTCAAGTTAATTTTATTGTCATGTGCATAAGTACCAATGAGGTACAGTATAATGGAAAATAATCTTATTTGCAACAGCATTACAGGCATATAGGTACAGATAGCACACAGAATATTAATTATACATAAATTATTCACAGTTACTACTTAGAATTATGCCATACAGGGAAGAAAATATGATGGTGCAAACACAAGACGTTTGCACAAAAAAATTGAAGACAATTCCGAGATAATGAAGTTGTCTGTAGTGTTTCGTTGTTGAGGTAGAGTGGCTCAGGTCAGTTCAAAGAATGAAAATTCTGAATTTTCATAGCGATCAGAAATACATGCAGTTCTTCAAAATATATTAAAACAGTTACCCATGTTATTTCAGGAATTTTAAACAGTTCAAATATGAAAGAAAAACAAAATGTATTGAATTTATTTAAATTAACAGACATAGATGAAACAGGTCTCTCTCCCTGAGAGCCGTTCCTCTCTACTGAAATAATTTGTTGATCTTGTACTTGCTGAACCTGATGCCAGGTTAAGCAGACAAATTGCCTGTCGTGCTTTTGGGAAGTGTCACTCCACTGGGCTCCACTAGGAGACCATTGCTGGGGAAGTGTCACTCCACTGGGCTCCACTAGGAGACCAATGCTGGGGAAGTGTCACTCCACTGGGCTCCACTAGGAGACCAATGCTGGGGAAGTGTCACTTCACTGGGTTCCACTAGGAGACCAATGCTGGAGAAGTGTCACTCCACCAGGCTCCACTAGGAGACTGTCACATACCCCATGACAGGTTAAAGAACCAGCAGAGATGGAAAACACTTTGGAGTCCAGTATTGCTATTAACTAATAATATTTATTAGTAACTACACAATACAGTAATATAAATACAGATAAATCAAACAGGTTGGCAATGATTATATACATAAGTAAGTGTGGAATATATATGAAAAACCAAGCTTCTTCAAGTCTAGGGGTAAAAAGTTACAGTCTTATAATGATGAGTAAAGTTCAGTTCAGTTCGTGGTATCGAGTTGAGTAGTGATGGAGAGGGAGAGAGGGAGAGATTTTTGTTCTCAGTTGAGCTAACCCCGTCGACCTTCTCGTTGTCCTCTGAAATCCTTTAAAAGTCACCGACTGTGACTTCAACAAAGGGGACCAGTTTTCTGTGGTGGAGTTATCAACCTAGGCAAAAGTTGAACACATGGACAACTCCCCACCGGTCAATCCCTTTTCTCACTGCAAGAGCAACTGATCGATCCTCCAAAAACCCACTTTTTCTGTGGGCACAAAAAAGCTCATTCAGTGTTCAAAACATGTGTCTGAGGACTATATCACCTGACCTCTTATTTATCTCACAGTACGGAGTACCAACGGTCATTCAAATAACTCCCCCCTCCTTTGACTGTGTAAGAAATGTACATACAGGCAAATGTCCTTGGAAGTATAAACACGCTGCCGAAAAATCATAACATCGATTGTCCATCAAATAACGCTGCCCTCGGTCACCATAGCAACTTACGAGCTCCAAACTCAGCAGAAATCCAAAAATTACTCGTGTCTTAAAGTGATAGTCCAAACGTTAGTCTTCGTCTCTCTCTCTCTCTCTCTCTCTCTCTGCAAAAGCACAGTCCATAGGGGTAGAAAAACATAGAAAATAGGTGCAGGAGTAGGCCATTTGGCCCTTCGAGCCTGCACCGCCATTCAGTATGATCATGGCTGATCATCCAACTCAGAGCCCTGTACCAGTCTTCCCTCCTTACCCCCTGATTCCTTTAGCCACAAGGGCCATATCTAACTCCCTCTTAAATATAGCCAATGAACTGGCCTCAACTGTTTCCTGTGGCAGAGAATTCCACAGATTCACAACTCTCTGTGTGAAGAAGTTTTTCCTCATCTCAGTCCTAAAAGGCTTCTCCTTTATCCTCAAACTGTGACCCCTTGTTCTGGACTTACCCAATATCGGGAACAATCTTCCTGCATCTAGCCTGTCCAATCCCTTTAGGATTTTATATGTCTCAAAAAGATCTCCCCTTAATCTTCTAAATTCCAACAAATATAAGCCTAGTCGATCCAGTCTTTCATCATATGAAAGTCCTGCCATCCCAGGAATCAATCTGGTGAACCTTCTTTGTACTCCCTCTGGCAAGAATGTCTTTCCTCAGATTAGGGGACCAAAACTGCACACAATACTCCAGGTGTGGTCTCACCAAGGCCTTGTACAACTGCAGTAGTACCTCCCTGCTCCTGTACTCGAATCCTCTTGCTATGAATGCCATCATACCATTTGCCTTTTTCACTGCCTGCTGTACCTGCATGGCCACTTTCAATGACTGGTGTATAATGACACCCAGGTCTCGTTGCACCTCCCCTTTTCCTAATCGACCACCATTCAGATAATAATCTGTTTTCCTGTTTTTGCCACCAAAGTGGATAACCTCACATTTATCCACATTAAATTGCATCTGCCATGAATTTTCCCACTCACCCAACCTATCCAAGTCACTCTGCATCCTCTTAGCATCCTCCTCACTGCTAACACTGCCACCCAGCTTCGTGTCATCCGCAAACTTGGAGATGCTGCATTTAATTCCCTCATCTAAGTCATTAATATATATTGTAAACAACTGGGGTCCCAGCACTGAGCCTTGCAGTACCCCACTAGTCAGTGCCTGCCATTCTAAAAAGTTCCCGTTTATTCCCACTCTTTGCTTCCTATCTGCCAACCAATTCTCTACCCACATCAATACCCTACCCCCAATTCCGTGTGCTTTAAGTTTGCACACTAATCTCCTGTGTGGGACCTTGTCAAAAGCCTTTTGGAAATCCAAATATACCACATCTACTGGTTCTCCCCATCCACTCTGCTAGTTACATCCTCAAAAAATTCTATGAGATTCGTCAGACATAATTATCCTTTCACAAATCCATGCTGACTTTGTCTGATGATTTCACCGCTTTCCAAATGTGCTGTTATCACATCTTTGATAACTGACTCTAGCATTTTCCCCACCCCCGATGTCAGGCAAACCGGTCTATAATTCCCCGGTTTCTCTCTCCCTCCTTTTTTAAAAAGCGGGGTTACATTAGCCACCCTCCAATCCTCAGGAACTAGTCCAGAATCTAAAGAGTTTTGAAAAATTATCACTAATGCATCCACTATTTCTTGGGCTACTTCCTTAAGCACTCTGGGATGCAGACCATCTGGCCCTGGGGAATTATCTGCCTTTAATTCCTTCAATTTACCTAACACCACTTCCCTACTAACATGTATTTCCCTCAGTTCCTCTATCTCACTAGACCCTCTGTCCCCTACTATTTCCGGAAGATTATTTATGTCCTCCTTAGTGAAGACAGAACCAAAGTAGTTATTCAATTGGTCTGCCATGTCCTTGTTCCCCATAATCAATTCACCAATCTTTTTCTTTTCACATATCCATAAAAGCTTTTACAGTCAGTTTTTATGTTCCCTGCCAGTTTTCTCTCATAATCTTTTTTCCCTTTCCTAATTAATCCCTTTGTCCTCCTCTGCTGGACTCTGAATTTTTCCCAGTCCTCAAGTGAGCCGCTTTTTCTGGCTAATTTGTATGCTTCTTCTTTGGAATTAATACTATCCCTAATTTCCCTTGTCAGCCACGGGTGCACTACCTTCCCTGATTTACTCTTTTGCCAAACTGGGATGAACAATTGTTGTAGTTCATCCATGCGATCTTTAAGTGCTTGCCATTGCATATCCACCGTCAACCCTTTAAGTATCATTTGCCAGTCTATCTTAGCTAATTCACGTCTCATACCTTCAAAGTTACCCTCCTTTAAGTTCAGAACCTTTGTTTCTGAATTAACTATGTCACTCTCCATCTTAATGAAGAACTCCACCCTATTATGGTCACCCTTACCCAAGGGGCTTCTCCCAACAAGATTGTTAATTAACCCTTCCTTGTTGCTCAATACCCAGTCTAGAATAGCCTGCTCTCTAGTTGGTTCCTCGACATGTTGGTTCAAAAAACCATCCCGCATACATTCCAAGAAATCCTCTTCCTCGGCACCCTTACCAATTTGGTTCACCCAATCTATATGTGGATTGAAGTCACCCATTATAACTGCTGTTCCTTTATTGCACACATTTCTAATTTCCTGTTTAATGCCATCCCCAACCTCACTACTACTGTTAGGTGGCATGTACACAACTCCCACCAGCCCCTTAGTGTTATGCAGCTCTACCCATATGGATTCCACATCCTCGCGGCTAATGTCCTTCCTTTTTACTGCATTAATCTCCTCTCTAACTGGCAATGCTACCCCACCTCCTTTTTTCATGTCTATCCCTCCTGAATATTGACTATCCCTGAATGTTGAGCTCCAATCCTTGGTCACCCTGGAACCATATCTCTGTGATCCCAACTATATCATATTCATTAATAACAATCTGCACTTTTAATTCATCCACCTTGTTACGAATGCTCCTTGCATTGACACATAAAGCCTTCAGGCTTGCTTTTACAACACTCTTAGCCCTTATACAATTATGTTGTTTTTTAGGACCCTGTCACAGAGACCAGTGCTGGGGAAGTGTCACTCCACTGGGCTCCACTAGGAAACCAATGCTGGGGAAGTGTCACTCTACTGGGCTCCACTAGGAGACCGATGCTGGGGAAGTGTCACTCCACTGGGCTCCACCAGGAGACCGATGCTGGGGAAGTGTCACTCCACTGGGCTCCACTAGGAGACCGATGCTGGGGAAGTGTCACTCCACTGGGCTCCACCAGGAGACCGATGCTGGGGAAGTGTCACTCCACTGGGCTCCACCAGGAGACCGATGCTGGGTAAGTGTCACTCCACTGGGCTCCACCAGGAGACCGATGCTGGGGAAGTGTCACTCCACTGGGCACCACCAGGAGACCGATGCTGGGAAAGTGTCACTCCACTGGGCTCCACCAGGAGACCGATGCTGGGAAAGTGTCACTCCACTGGGCTCCACCAGGAGACCGATGCTGGGGAAGTGTCACTCCATTGGGCTCCACCAGGAGACCGATGCTGGGGAAGTGTCACTCCACTGGGCTCCACCAGGAGACCGATGCTGGGGAAGTGTCACTCCACTGGGCTCCACCAGGAGACCGATGCTGGGGAAGTGTCACTCCACTGGGCTCCACCAGGAGACCGATGCTGGGAAAGTGTCACTCCACTGGGCTCCACCAGGAGACCAATGCTGGGGAAGTGCTGTAATGGGAGTGACAATTATCTGCAAGGGAGTTCAGGACATCCATGCTCACAAATAATTATACAGGAGTTTCAAGTTTTCGGTCAGCTGGACAGAGAAATGCTGTTAATTATGGTTGTTGACCATCATATCCGACAATGACATAAACCTGTGAGGGAGAGCTTTTAGAGGAAAAGCTCTTACAGTGGGACAGCTCCACTCTCTCGACCTGTTGATCACATTATGAACAATTGCCATTTCAAGTATATTTCTTATTAGTCTGGATTGATTGGATACTTGATTTTCACTGTACTTATCTAGAAACAGGAATTCTTATTCACAGGTTTACTTATGGACATGATGAGAAACACAGAACTCAAAGGAAAATGCAGACTAAAGATTAGACTCATATAATAGTAAACGCAGCAATATTTGGAGGATTAAAAATTATTCTTTAGAAATGTTCTGTTCTGTACAGACTTTAACTCAGACATTTCTACATTTTCAGTTCAAGCAAGCATAATTATCAAAATCCATATAAACTTTAGATTTCCTAACAAAAATATTATGTCACATTGAAACTGAAAATAATTGTAATGTAACTGAACATCACAGTGAGCCATTATAGGCATCTGATTAAATTAACAATAATATACAAGTTATCAGTCAATTAACTGAGATACTCATAAAAGGAGTTATCACTAACTAGCTCATTATGGCATTTCACATTCACCTGGGGCTACATGCAGCCTTGCACCTATATGAGTCCCCAGTGGACAACAGACAACATTTACTTTTTTTTTGCTTTCCAGCACTTCTATAACATCACTTCTCCCTGATTCTGCAGTCCCCTCTATTTATTCTGCCCTTTTGGGTTTCTATGTTCTTACAATTTCAGTCACTTATTCCTGCTTATTTTTCAACATTACATCAGTGCAACTTTGACAACACGAGGAAATCAGCAGACGCTGGAATTTCAAGCAACACACATAAAAGTTGCTGGTGAACGCAGCAGGCCAGGCAGCATCTCTAGGAAGAGGTACAGTCGACGTTTCGGGCCGAGGTCCTTCGTCAGGACTAACTAAAGGAAGAGTTAGTAAGAGATTTGAAAGTGGGAGGGGGAGGGGGAGATCCAAAATGATAGGAGAAGACAGGAGCGGGTGGGATGGAGCCAAGAGCTGGACAGTTGATTGGGAAAAGGGATACGAGAGGATCATGGGACAGGAGGCCCAGGGAGAAAGAAAAGGGGGAGGGGGGAAAAACCCAGAGGATGGGCAAGGGGTATAGTGAGAGGGACAGAGGGAGAAAAAGGAGAGAGAGAGAAAAAGAATGTGTGTTTATAAATAAATACCGGATGGGGTATGAGGGGGAGTTGGGGCATTAGCAAAAGTTTGAGAAGTCAACGTTCATGCCATCAGGTTGGAGGCTACCCAGACAGAATATAAGGTGTTCTTCCTCCAACCTGAGTGTGGCTTCGTCTTGACAGTAGAGGAGGCTGTGGACAGACATATCAGAATGGGAATGGGATGTGGAATTAAAATGTGTGGCCACTGGGAGATCCTGCTTTCTCTGGCGGACAGAGTGTAGGTGTTCAGCAAAGCGGTCTCCCAGTCTGCGTCGGGTCTCGCCAATATATAAAAGGCCACATCGGGAGCACCGGACGCAGTATATCATCCCAGCCGACTCACAGGTGAAGTGTCCCCTCACCTGGAAGGACCATCTGGTGCCCTGAATGGTGGTAAGGGAGGAAGCGTAAGGGCATGTGTAGCACTTGTTCTGCTTACAAGAATAAGTGCCAGGAGGGAGATCGGTGGGGAGGAATGGCGGGGGGGGGCATGAATGGACAATGGAGTCACGTAGGGAGCGATCCCTGCGGAAAGCAGAGGGGGGGGGAAGGAAAGATGCGCTTAGTGGTGGGATCCCATTGGAGGTTGCGGAAAATAACGGAGAATTATATGTTGGACCCGGAGACTGGTGGGGTGGTAGCTGAGGACAAGGGAAACCCTATTCCTAGTGGGGTGGCAGGAGGATGGAGTGGGAGCAGATGTGTGTGAAATGGGAGAGATGTGTTTGAGAGCAGAGTTGATGGTGGAGGAAGGGAAGCCCCTTTCTTTAAAAAAGGAGGACATCTCCCTCGTCCTGGAATGAAAAGCCTCATCCTGAGAGCAGATGCGGCGGAAACGGAGGAATTGCGAGAAGGGGATAGCATTTTTGCAAGAGACAGGGTGAGAAGAGGAATAGTTCAGATAGCTGGGAGAGTCAGTAGGTTTATATTAGACATCAGTAGATAAGCTGTCTCCAGAGACAGAGACAGAAAGATCTAGAAAGGGGAGGGAGGTGTCAGAAATGGACCAGGTAAACTTGAGGGCAGGGTGAAAGTTGGAGACAAAGTTAATGGAGTCAATGAGCTCAGCATGCGTGCAGGAAGCAGCGCCAATACAGTTGTCGATGTAGCGAAGGAAAAGCGGGGGGGACAGATACCAGAATAGGTTTGGAACATAGATGCAACCTAATGGATTGTTACTCAAGAATTCCCTTCCTAAACCCCTCCACCTCTTCCTGTCTTTAAGCTGCTCCGTAAAATTTACGTGTAATAAAGCTTTTGGTCGTCTGTCCTAAAAGCACCTAGAGGGCAGTGTTTCTGATTTTAGGTGCTAGTATTCTTGTGTAACACCAAATGGGGGTTTCCTGTGTTAAATGCAGCTGATGAATGGAATTAGTATAATCAGCATGGATGTGGTGGAACGACAGGCCTATTTCTACACTGTATGAATTTATTAGTAATTATGACAACTAAAACTGTCCAATCACTCCACTTATCCAAAGCTCCTGTAATTCCAAGTTTAAAGTTGTGGATGGAAAGGAAATAATTTTTTAATCTGGATTGTGCCTTTGGCAAATTCATGGTATCCAAGATCTTCCTGAACCTCTCTATGGAATTTATTCTATTTTTAAGCTTTGAGACAGTACATTGCATTCAGTAACATCAGCAGAGCAATCACGTACAAAATTTTCAGGGATATGGGTATAGAAAATCTTTTGAGACACTTCATTTCTCTGACCTCTATTGCTGATTTTGTCTCGACACCAATAGTCTTAATGCTTGAGCTGGCAGGCATTGCCCAAACTCACTTACAGTGCTTAAGGGTCTAAATTTATTCAAAATTAATGGAAGAGCTTTATATTCTTTGGCAAACATCTTGCAATTATTTCAAACAACTTTAAAAAACTAATTCTGATTAATGTCACTTTGAGATGCAGAATGTAAAATAACAACTATTAATGCTGAACACACAGAACAGTGCTCCAGTTTCATTTTAGCTGGTAGATGTTTGCTAAAATTTATTTTCATTAGTAACTCCAAAGGAGATCAGACAGCCATTGTAACTGTGTCCAAGAAAAGGACTAGGTTGTGAAATTCATTCAGCTTGATGACCTTCTTAACTTGGTTGAAGGACTTTTATTGATCTCACTTCCCTGAGTTGGATTCACTGCTGACATTACCCTAGAGACAGTCAGCCATGACCTACATATTCTGATTAGCTAGGCCAGCCTCTGCTGTGCCATATGTGTTATTACTGAAAGATTTTGATTGTGACTATGAGTTCAGTTACAATTATCTATGCTTTTCTGGAGTAGAAAATTAGGATTTTTTTTGTACACAAGTCTATTTTGTGCTATATATTAAAATCTCATTTTGTTTTGATGTAAATCCAGTTAAAGCATGCCATGGGGCAGAATAGAAATGACTAAATCAGCAAATCTAGTATTAACCCATTCAAATTAATTTTAAAAAACAATTGTCTGAAATAATGAAGCAATTTGCTTGCTATTTTGCCTGAGGAGAGGGAAACTTAATGCATTTGATTTCATTGTCGAAAAGGGAAAAGAAAGGAGTGCAATTACTATTCATAATGGCTCCAAAATATTCTGTCAAACCTGCCTGCAATGTAGACAACACCTTTTAAGAAGTTAACTATTACCTCAATTTACTATCTCGAAGAGAAGAAAAAAACATCTTAACAATAAAATCAAACTGTGGTGGGTAGAGCATAGTGAAGAGAACCAGATAATGGGGGGTGCTTCAGAGTATATGTATCTACTGTCTCTGTAGAGATGTTCATTGTGCAATTCTCTCTTCAGTCTGATGGGTTTCTTTCCTATTTAACTTACTCATGGCTTTTCCCCTCTATTTCATCTATCTATTATGAAGCGAGCGAGCTACAAATTACAAATCCATAAAACAAACTGAGTGTGTTGGACTGCTAGGATTTATTAAAGGAGAAATAGTTATAGCCTGCAGGCTCCTGTAATACTACAGTGCTTCTGCCAGCAGGGGTTGTTAGTTGTTTGAACATGCATGGGGGTGCAATACTAGGTAATCAAAATAAAAGTCATAATCTGACCTGAATAATAAAATTAAATATTTTTTAAAAAGTGTTTAACCTCATAACTATTTTAGGATTTTTTGATGTTTTGTGTTTATAAATATATTTTGAAATCCTTTGGGATAATTTTCAATAATTAGTCACCTTTTGATTTAAAATACAGCAAAATATATATGATCTTTCTTTCAATAAACTTGTTGCGCTGATTGATAATATTTATTTCTATATTTGGAGGAACTGACATCTATCCAGATTCAGAATCGTTCAATTAAGTCAATACAATGCACACTGAGGGATATTTGAACTGATAATATTACAACTGATAGCATACGTACTAGCTGATAATATATTCTGAAGAATGCAGTTTGCTTTCAGGAGCTTGTATAAAAATACTTAATCATCATCATGATAAAACGGAAGAACAATGTCCATTTACAAAATCATATCTCCTGAACATGTTTATTTGCTTCTAACTCAGATTATCAATTGTCATACAATCTTACTTCTCTTTTCCTTCCTCACACTATTTTTCCTGAAAAAGTATTGCAGCACCCACTGCAATACCATGCAATGTCTCCCTCTATACAGAAGATTTTAACTGATGCCTAGATCATACCGTGGCACGTAGTGTTAGTTACTGAGTCTAATTGCTACTTTAATTAGCTGTCATGCATTATAGAACATTCAAACTTTATTATTTCCTGCTGCTTCAGTCATGTATGCTTAGAATACAAGCTGATTTTAATTTTTGTCAGTTCAGCTTTGCAGAATGAATATTTGATCCAAATCAAATTGATAAGGAATCTATTAAAGTTATTTTTGCTATCAAACACTTTCCCTTGAGGAATATGGGCCATTTGCTGGAGCTTTTTTGTGAGCTGGTAATAATTGAGACCTGGAGCCAACCACTGGAGGTGTACAATTTAAAATCAGTAAAACAACTGAAGGGCGTAGCTAGCTTTTGAGACTCCTTTCCTTGTCAATTTATGACAGGTACCTAAGCTTTTCCCTTTACAAAGTACATCAATCCTGCCCATGTACCTCCAGGCAAAAATCTATGTTTCCAGTTCCTGAGGTCCTGTATATCTCATTGAGGTAAATGGTAAGACATACGTATTTATTTGCCAAGCTAAGTACTGCTGAAACATACTTACCATGTTTGACACACTCGAGGCAAATGGGCCTGCTTGAAGGGGCACCCAGTCTATTCCAGACATTCACCGCAGATGAGCTGTGCATCGCAGCAAATCCTCAAGACTTCTTCAACAGCACCTCCCAAAGTCACGATCGCCAAGAGACGACAACCCTGGAGATATCTCCAGTGTGGATTTCTACATGCAGCATCTATATGTTTTTTTTTCTATAAAGTAACTTATGAAGGAAAGTGACAAGGGTAGAGCTTTAAACAATACATTCTTTACTGAAGGCAAACTACAACCTAACAACAGTTTATAAACAGTAATATCACTTGGTGTACATAGTGCTTAAATATAAACACAAAGTCACTGAGTATTAGAGCATTCCCTCTCCTCCTCCTCCCATGACCTCTAAAGTCCCATTGCCAATTCTTCACCAGTCCTATGATACCCTATCTGGCAGGATGATAATTCACTACAAAGACCCCACTGCTCAAGAATTTGATTCACTGCTGCCTTCACAAAGGTGAATAGGGAAGAAGATTAAATATTGTTCCTGTCAGCCATGTCTCCATCCCAAATATGCATTACGATGTCATCGACATCAAAATAAGACCCAAATATGTTTTACAACTTCCTTGTTTGATCTGGGAGAAATATGCTCAGCTTAGTCATCACCGACAATGGCTTGCTGTATGAAACCAACCCTATAACTGGGATTCATTCTCCTTGTTCCTAACAAGTAAAAGCTTCAAGGTATAGGCCCAGAGTATGGTCTTCGTTGTATGCTGCGTGTTTACTTTTCACTTCCTCACAGATCCATAAATATCAACTTCCCACAATCCGTTGGTTGGCCCAACCTTTCACTGAAAGTCATGCATGGTGGTAGAGCCTTCCATGTGTAATGCCTTCATGTGAAAGGAATCAGAATGGTGGCTGCCCATGGAAATGCCCTAGATTAAAGAAAATCAAAAATCCATGCTATTAAACAGATTAATATTTAAGAATGCTCTTAAATACATTCAGAAGTGATTAAAACGAATAATCTCAAATGTAGATTAACTAGACTTATTCTTGGCAACGGCAACCTGATATGAAGTATGTGGATGGATTGCAGGGCCTCAGCCTGAAACATGGCTCATCCCTTCACCTTCACAGAGGCTGCTTGCCGCCCTGAGCTCCTCCAGCACTTTTCCCCCACTGTACTCTCTAGGGAACTGCTGCACCATTGAACTCTTCCACAGGAATCCAGAAGAAATGTAATATCAAAGTGTATTACACAAACACCTGGCAGTAAATTTGGGGTTTCCATGTTTGCATAAAAATCTTGAACTTGTCATTAGTTATTGCAAGGCAATTATTCAGGGAAATATTGAGAGTTATATGCATAACCACCAATATGTCCCCATATAATAAGGGACAATAGATTGGATTTGGTGCAATAATTACTTAATGGTACAGGTCCTCTGCGGGTTATGATTGCCTGACATATAGATGACTGCATATATGAAGAAGTTCCCAAAAATATTATTAAATTCAAATGAGAATTAATCTTGGAAAATGCTCTGTTACAACTAAGCTTCCTTCAATAATCCAGCACTGTTGTCTTTCAAGAACTCAAGCTGTCAGTTTCACTGCTGGAGGACACTTAAGAGAGTTGTTTTGGAAATTGGCATGCAGTTGCTCGTATTGATACTCAAGCAATGTAACATTCATTTATATTTCAAGCCCTTTCTAAACCAGCTTTTGAGAGTGGGAGATGTTGGATATTTACTTTCCAGGGCCTGAGAGCCTTATTACTAACATTAGCTTTCCACTACAGCAGCTTTCTATACTTTGTACTTTGCCTTTCCAAAGGGTTAAAGTTATTTGTGACAAAAAGAAACTTCTAACAAATGTTCCTTTCTCAACTTCTTGTTGTAAACAAGAAAAGGTCTTCAGTACTTAATGTAAATTACAAGCAGTTTTTTTTTTAAGCGTGTAGCACCAGACAGTCAACCATTCTTGTCTGGCGCGTGGTGTCAGGATTGGTCTCCTTTCGAGTTAACTGGGTCACAATATGAACGTTCCTGACTTGACCCTTTTGTTTTTAACTAGGCTGTGTGGCTAGCACGATGCTCAACCCGGCACGGATGGAAAGCGTGCTCGGGTGGTGGCCCAACTTGGATTCGAACTCAGGAGCCTTTGCTCCGGAGTCCGGTGCTGATGCCATTGCACCACCAGCCGGCCAATTACAAGCAGTAATTTGCTTGAAGTTAAAAGGACACCTAGGTTGACTGCTAAGAGATGTGGTTTGCAAGGCGAAGTGATCATGATATTTCTTGTTTACATTAGCCAAAGGTAAGATAATGGGGCTATGTTAAATAGCCTACATTAAACTAGGCACCATTGTCCTCCAAAGCTTCTCGAACATCTGGGTCGATTACTTTGTCCCAGCAAAGTTATCTGGAAAATATCAAATGTAGATTGTGTCATCTAGGAGCAAAACAGTGTAAATATAAGGAGGCAGTGGAGATTTTTAGGAATGACAAGGAGATTAACAGAAAGACAGCATGACAGAAAGAAGAACCAGAATTCAGTTCACAGCCTTCAGTTTTTGCCATAGACTACCCATTCATCTGCAACTCATTTTATGTTCTTTTAGTTTGTAAGAATTGTACCTGTGTTTGGAAATCCTTTGTAATTGGTATCTTTTTTGTAATTCAGATATCTTTTATAAAACAGAAATCCTCTGTGAGTGTTAAATATGTGTTAACAACTAATTGTCTAAGTTTAAATGAATATCATAAAAACAAAATAAACTATTTGAACTATTTTATTAACTGGTAGGGAAGTGGGACCGACTACTCAAGCAGTTGATATTGGCAGTCAGACGTTGGCACAGAGACGAGACAGGGAAAAAGCTAGGCCTTAAAGAATAGGTGGATTCTACAGAGAGAGTTCCCGTAGATATCTATTTCCTGTAGAGGCCCGGTCATTGGGTGTATTTAAGGCAGAGATTGATAGGTTCTTGATTGGACACTGCATCAAAGGTTACAGAGAGAAGGCTGGGAAGGGGGCTTGAGGAGAGGAAAAAAGGATCAGCTATGATTGAATGGTGGAGCAGACTCAATGGACCAAATGGCCTAATTCTGCTCCTCTGTATATCTTATTTCAAATACAACTTAAAATCTTTTATTGTGTTTAGGCTTTGTGGACAGGAAACTCATGGACTTCCTGATTCTGTATAATTTATAACTAGGCAGGGAAAGATGATAAATAAATATTCATGTTAAGTGGCTCTCATCAGTGCCAATTTGTAAAGGAATTGTTATTGTATCGAGTGTTGTGTATTTTCTGATTCATGGATAAAAATTTACATCTGGAGATCTGTAAATGAAATCTGTTCTTAACCCAGTGATGGGCTATACTTTTAATTTGCCAATTTGACTCTCCTCTTCCCTCTTGATATTTTATCGTGACTCTATTATGTTTTTGAACCCTTAATTTCAGTTTTTGCCTTTACATTTGCAGCTATGGAAAAAATGAATCACATCTCAGCTTACCAGCTTCCATTCCATGGTATCCTTTCTTATTATGTCCCTAATCTTAAATAGTGCATAGACCATTCACCATGCATGCATTTACATTAATGTTTAGTGCTGAGATGACAGTAATCCATCAGGTTGCATGCATTGATTTACTGCTAATGACAATTTTGAAAAAAGGGTGATTCGGATCATTGTGGAGAGTCTTAATAGCCAACAAACTGTTTTTGAAATGCATTCTATTATAGGAAGTACAGCAAGCTCCATACAGCAGAGTTGAGCAAGCAGCAAGGGGGTAATAATCAGATCCTTTTATTTTAGCTTTGCTATTTGATGGATAAATACACAGGGTATAATTTCATGCAATTCTAAGAATAGTATGACAGTAAAACTCAGGATAATCGATTGGCATGTCCCTAGAGCGAGGGATTTAGATGGGGTGGTGTTTGTTATGTGTGTTCAAGAAGGTTCCTTGATACAATATGTAGATAAGCCTACAAGAGGAGAGGCTGCACAGACAAGTTAGGAAAGCGTTTAATTGGAGTAAGGGGAAATATGAGGCTATCAGGCAGGAGCTTGGAAGCATAAGTTGGGAACAGATGTTCTGAGGGAAATGTACGGAAGAAATGTGGTAAACGTTCAGGGGATATTTGCGTCGAGTTCTGCATAGGTATGTTCCAATGAGACAGGGAAAGGATGGTAGGCTACAGGAACCATGGTGTACAAAGGCTGTTGTAAATCTAGTCAAGAGGAAAAGAAGAGCTTATGAAAGGTTCAAAAAGCTAAGCAATGACAGAGATCTAGAAGATTATAAGGCTAGCAGGAAGGACCTTAAGAATGAAATTAGGAGAGCCAGAAGGGCCATGAGAAGGCCTTGGCGGACAGGATTAAGGAAAACCCCAAGGCATTCTACAAGTATATGAAGAGCAAGAGTATAAGTCATGAGAGAATAGGACCAATCAAGTGTAACAGTGGAAAAGTATATATGGATCCGGAGGAGAGAGCAGAGGTAGTTAATAAATACTTTGCTTCAGTATTCACTACGGAAAAGGATCTTGGCGATTGTAGGGATGACTTGCAGTGGACAAAAAAGCTTGAGCATAGAGATGTTAAGCAAGAGGATGTGCTGGAGCTTTTGGAAAGCATTTTGAAAAGCTTTTGGATAAGTCACTGGGACCAGATGGAATGTAACCCAGGCTACTGTGGGAAGCAAGGGAGGAGATTGCTGAGCCTCTGGCAATGATCTTTGCATCATCAGTGAGGATGGGAGAGGTTCCGGAGGATTGGAGGGTTGCGGATGTTTTTCCATTATTCAAGAAAGGGAGTAAAGATAGACTAGGAAATTATAGTCTTACTTCAGTGGTTGGTAAGTTGATGGAGAAGATCCTGAGAGGCAGGATTTATGAACATTTGGAGAGACATTATATGATTAGGAATAGTCAGCATGGCTTTGTGAAAGGCAGGTCGTGCCTTACGAGCCTGATTGAATTTTTTGAGGATGTGACTAAACACACTGATGAAGGTAGAGCAGTAGATGTAGTGTATATGAATTTCAGCAAGCCATTTGACAAGGTACCCCATGCAAGGCTTATTGAAAAAGTAAGGAGGCATGGGGATATTGCTTTGTGGATCCAGAACTGGCTCGCCCACAGAAGGCAAAGAGTGGTTGTAGACTGGTTATATTCTGCATGGAGTTTGGTGACCAGTGGTGTGCCTCAGGGACCCCTACTCTTTGTGATTTTTATAAATGACCTAGATGAGGAAGTGGAGGGATGGGTTAGTAAATTTGCTGTTGACACAAAGGTTTGAGGTGTTGTTGATAGTGAGGATGGCTGTCAGAGGTTACAGCAGGACATTGATAGGTTGGAAAACTGGGCTGAGAAGTGGCAGATAGAGTTCATTCCAGATAAGTGTGAGATGGTTTATTTTGGTAGGTCAAATATGATGGCAGAATATAGTATTAATGGTAAGATTCTTGGCAGTGTGGAGGATCAGAGGGATCTTGGGGTTCGAGTCTATTGGACACTCAAAGCTGCTGCACAAGTTGACTTTTGGTTAAGAAAGCATATGGTGTATTGGCCTTCATCAATCATGGGATTGAGTTTAGGAGCTGAGAGGTAATGTTGCAGCTATATAGGACCCTGCTCAGACCCCACTTGGAGTACTGTGCTCAGTTCTGGTTGCCTCACTACAGGAAGGATGTGCAAACCATAGAGAGGGTGCAGAGGAGATTTACAAGGATGTTGCCTGGATTTGGGAACATACCTTATGAGAATAGATTGAGTGAACTTGGCCTTTTCTCCTTGGAGCGATGGATGATGAGAGGTGACCTGATAGAGGTGTATAAGATGATGAGAGGCAATGACTGTTTGGATAGTCAGAGGCTTTTTCCCAAGGCTGAAATGGCTAGCACAAGAGAGCACAGTTTTGAGGTGCTTGGAAGTAGGTACAGAGGAGATGTCAGGGGTAAGTTTTTTACGCAGAGAATGGGCTGCTGGCGATGGTGGTGGAGGCGGATCCGATAGGGTCTTTTAAGAGACTCCTGGACAGGTATATGGAGCTCAGAAAAATAGAGAGCTATGGGTAACCCTAGGTAATTTCTCAGGTAAGGACATGTTTGGCACAGCTTTGTTGGCCAAAGGGCCTGTATTGTGCTGTAGGTTTTCCATGTTTCTATGTTTTTATAATCACGAACCCATTCACTTGGAAGCCCTGATGGTTGGGTGGCTGGTTCAGTGGCTTTGGGTTACTAATCTTCCTTTGAGCATATTGAGACCACCAGAGTCCCAAGGTTGCTGGATTGTCAGTTTTGTTGCACATCATCTTTTCCATCCACTTAAGATGGCGGATTTGGACAAATGAACTCCCTTCTTGTGTTACCTGATGAGGTAACTGTAGCCTTTGGCCAGGAGCAGATGTTGTCAGGTGATGCCCAAAGTTCATAGAGTGTTTCAACCATTGACCACTGCACTCTCCAACTGATGGGTCAGCAGTGGTGGCCAAGTCTCTGACCATCTTCTCCTGCCTTCTAGTTCAACTCCTCTCGCCTGCTCCATATCCAACAAGAGGCTCTTTCTGCTTCCTCCCCATCCTGTGAGCTGCTTGGCTCTTGCTCTTTTCATCAAGGCCCAGCACAGACATTAGCCTCCATACCGACCTGCCGGGAACCCTCTACAGCTGATCTCCATGGGAAATAGACACGTCTCCCATCCTTTGTCCCTACACTCCTGGACTGAGGATTGGTACTTCAGGGCCTTCCTCTCGTGAGCCTCCTCGCATCTTCCTCCTTTGGTAGTGCGAGCTGCACCAGAATGATTTTCTTGCATTCAGTGGGCCACAGTATGATGTTTGGTCAAAGTGTGGTTTGCACCACCTCTGGGAACTGCAGCTTCCTCACCAAGTATGGGGAGGAAGCTGCCAATTCGCAGCAGATTGGACTTAGGCCTCTTTGATATGACTGGTGTGGCCCTCTCCTTGATGAAAACGACTGCCCTGTTTGCCTCTCTGCCACTTGGTCTCTGTTTACACCTCTGGTGGCCCGCTTTCAGCCCGATCTTGTTTTGACTCCTGCTTAGTTTATTAGCTTGTCACCAGAGCCCCTCAGTGTTAACACACTTTCCCACCTTGAACTCTTCCACTAATAATGACACCAGGAGCTGTAGCTGGCCTGATCTTATGTAGAGCCCCACTGAAAAAAAACGTAGGGGGGATCCCCAGCCAGCTCTGAAGGTACTTTCCTCTCAATGCCTTCTATCGTGATCATGGGGAACTTGTACACTGTGAAAGGCCAGACAATCCTTGGCTGAAGACCATGTTTGTACAACCATGTCTTAAGTTTACCAGGGAGCCCGGTTTTGTTGATCTTCTTCAGCCACTCTTCAGTCTGCTTACAGTGCAGGCGATATTGGCGCTGTCCGTCATTGCTGCATTAAACCTCTTTCCAAGGCACTTTACTGGGTTGTCCTCTATGGATGGAATGACTTCTCCCTGTATTTGAAGGACTGAACTTGCTAGTAACCTTGCCCTTTTGATCACCATGCATCTGGACTTACTGGCTTTGAAGGTCATCCTAGCCCAAGTAGTTACGTTGTCCAGGGTTTCCAATACCCATCTTGCTTGGACATGGGTTACAGTAGTAACTGTGATGTCATCCATGAATGCCTGTATCGCAGGTTGTTGGATGCTGGGCTCCAACACTGGGCCTTGGGTTACATCTGTTGCTGCTGATATGTGGAGGTTCATATCCACGACAGACATAATAAAAAAAGCTAAAGTAAAACTGTATTGTAATGTTAATGAGAGTACTCTCCAATAATTCAGAAAATCTATTAATCTAACACCACCAGAGTCCCAAGGTTGCTGAATTGCCAGTTTTACTGCACATGATCTTTTCTATCTACTTGAGATGGCAGATTTGGACAAATAAACTCCCTTCAATAATCAAGCCTTTCTAAATCAGCCATTGAGTGTAGGACATTTGGATTCTGTATAAATTATAACAAGTACAATCTGTAATACAGAGAGAGCTAAGCGTATAAGTACATAGATTCCTGAAAGTGGAATCACAAGTAGATGGGGGTGAGAAAATTATAATTTGCTCCATGTGGAACGAATTTGAACAGCAACAACTTGTATTTATAGATCATCTTAAAATACCAAAGCATAGCATACAGAAGTCTCAAAATGGAATCTGACACTGATCCATATAAGATGATGTTAAGGCAGAAGACTGAGAGATGCACCAGTTGAATAAGCAACATCTCAAGGGAGAAAATGATGGTGGAGGCAGTGAGGATAACAACAGAAAATCCAGAGAGGAGGACCTTGGCAGATGAAGGGACAATCTCCAGTGCAGAGATGAATAAGAGACCAGATATTTTAGAAGGAGGTAAGACAGGGGATCTCAGGTGATGTAGGGATGGAAAATGTCAAAAATGTCGCAAGTTGTTCATCTCTTTGTTACCAGAAGTGAAGGAAAGATAGCCACAGTCTGTGCATGGTAGAGAAATTAAACATGGGCAAAAAAACCCAGTAAATGGCAGAGCGTTGGTTTGTGTCGTAATGCAGAGAGAACTAGAAGTACAAGTTTCCTGAAAGTGGTGTCACAAGTAAATGGAGGCAAGGAAGGTGTGTGGCATGCTGGCATTTATCAGACATGGAATTGGGTACAAGAGCTGAGACATCATGTCATAGATATAAAAGTTGGTGAGAATGCACTTGGTGTTTTGTGTGCAGTTTCAGTTGCCTACTTATAGGATGGATGTCATTAAGTTAGAAAGGATGTTGCTGGGGCTACAGGGACTGAGCGAGTAGGAGAGACTGGATAGGCTGCAACCATTTTTTTCTTGGAGCTGAAGAGCCTGAATCATAATCTTTTCGTGGAGCAGAAAGGACCTAAATAAAGCAGGTAGTCATAACCTTTTTCTCAGGGTATGGGAATGTATAACAGGAGGGCAAAGGCTTAAGGTGAGAGGGGAATAATTTAAGGGGGACCTGAGGGACAACCTTGTCATGCAGAGGATGGTTAATGTATGGAATGAGGTGCCAGAGGAGTTGATAGAGGTGGGTGCAATTACATGTGCAAAAGGCATTTAGACAGGTGCATGGGTAGGGAACAGAGGGATGTAGGGTTTATGCTAATAAATGGTCAGGATGGATGAGTTGGGTTGAAGAGCTGCTTCTGTGCTATACAACTCGTAATAGTTTGATAGGAAACATCGCTGTTACATCTATATAATGTGTCAGGTCATGGCGACATTGCGATGCATGTAATGGCAATGCTCATGGTGGAATCAATGCTCCCATTATCCATGTGGACAGGATAAATCTTAATATTTTGTTGAAATATTGAACACAATATTCATTCTGTGTGGAAATCTGCTTCCTATCCATGGGGTAAACAGGCATATAATACAGATAGTACAATATGTTAATCATTAAGTGAGGCTTCCTTATCTTCTATTTAGTATGGAGTTGTACCTGCAGGCAAATTCCCAAGTACACAAATGCTACTCAGAAAGTTTGTTCCTATTTGAACTGGATGATTCCAGTTCAGTAGATGATTCTTAAACACAAAATATCTGCAGATGCAGTTGTCAAAGGAACACTCACAATGCGCTGGAGGAACTCAGCAGGTCAGTCAGCATCAGTTGAAAAGATTAGTCGACGTTTCGGGCCGAAACCCTTCGTCAGGACTGAAGGAAGAACTTTGGGGAGGGTTTGAAGAATGCTGGTAGTTGAAAAAAAAACAGTTATTTGAAAGACAGAGGGGTAGGGGAGGGGAAGCAGGCAGGTGATTGGCAGGAGAACAATGTGCAGTAGTAGAAGAAGGCGGAACTATGAGGGAGGTGATGTGAAATAGGGATAGAGGAAAGGAGGGGAGGGAATTACCGGAAGTTGGAGAATTCTATGTTCATACCAAGGGGCTGGAGACTACCTAGATGGTATATGAGATGTTGCTCCTCCAACCTGAGCTTAGCCTCATCATGGCAGTAGAGGAGGCCATGTGTGGACATATCTGAATGGGAATGGGAAGCAGAGTTGAAGTGGGTGGCTACCAGGAGATCCTGTCTGTTGAGGCAGACGGAGTGGAGGTGCTCAACGAAACAATCCCCCAATCTGCATTGGGTTTCACCGATGTAGAGGAGGCCGCACTGGGAGCACTGGATGCAATAGATGACCCCAACAGATTCACAAGTGAAGTGTTGCCTCACCTGGAAGGACTGTTTGGGGCCCTGAATGGTGGCAAGAGAGGAGGTGTAGGGACAGGTGTAGCACTTACGCTTACAGGGATAAGTGCCGGGTCGGAGATCCATGGGGATGGACGTGCGGCTAAGTGAGTCGCGGAGGGATCGATCCCTGCGGAAAGCGGAGAGGGAGAGGGGTTGGAGAAGGAAAGATGTGCTTAGTGGTGGGGTCCTGTAGAAGGTGGCGGAAGTTGCGGAGGATAATGTGCTGGATCCAGAGGCTGGTGGGGTGGTAGGTGAGGACAAGGGGAACTCTGTCCCTGTTGTGGTGGCGGGAAGATGGGATGAGGGCCGAAGTGAGGGAAATTGAGGAGATGGGGGTGAGGGCATCATTGATCACCGTAGAAGGGAAACCACGATCCTTAAAGAAAGAGGACATTTGAGATTAGCCCTCCGCTACTTCCTGAATAATAGACCTCACCAGTTCCCCACCACCACTACCCTCCTCCGGTTGACGGAACTGGTTCTCACACTTAATAACTTCTCTTTTAGCTCTTCCCACTTTCTTCAGACTAAGGGTGTAGCTATGGGAACTTGCATGGGACCCAGCTACGCCTGCCTCTTCATTGGTTATGTGGAACAGTCTATACTCCAAACTTATTCTGGTACTGCTCCCCAACTTTTCCTTCGGTACATTGACGACTACATTGGTGCTGCTTCCTGCACCCATGCTGAGCTCGTCAATTTCATCAACTTTACTTCTAACTTCTACCCAGCCCTCAATTTCACTTGGTCTATCTCTGACGTTTCTCTCCCCTTTCTCGATGTCTCGGTCTCCATCTCTGGAGACAGACTGTCCACTGACATCTTCTACAAGCCCACGGACTCTCATAACTACCTCGACCATACCTCTTCCCACCCCACCACATGCAAAAATGCCATTCCCTATTCCCAGTTCCTCTGTCTCCGCCGCATCTGCTCCCAGGATGAGGTTTTCTGTTCCAGGACATCTCAAATGTCCTCTTTCTTTAAGGATCGTCGTTTCCCTTCTACGGTGATCAATGATGCCCTCACCCACATCTCCTCCATTTTCCGCACTTCGGCCCTCACCCCATCTTTCCGCCACCACAACAGGGACAGAGTTCCCCTTGTCCTCACCTACCACCCCACCAGCCTCCGGATCCAGCACGTTCTGGTCTCTAATTCTGAAGTATTCCATAAGAAGATTGCCAAGATACAGATTTCCATTGCCAGGCCTTTCTTCCGCACAGATACTGCTGTTGCCCAGGTTGAACTCAGTACCATCTGCCTTGAAGTCCGGTGCTGACGCCACTACGCCACCATCCAGCCTCAATTTAGATGTAGTAAATTATTATAAAATATCATGGAAACTATTTCACTGCACAAATTTACTGCTGGCATTACCTTATCTATTACTTTAAAAGGGCAAAAGAACATTCTGTGTAGTTACTGCGATTTATCTTCTGACATATGACAAATAAATTGTTGAATATAAATAGGCACGTGTAAAATGTGAACAACGAGTCCTTATATCGTCTGTGATTTGAAATAATCAGAGCCGTGAAGCCACATTTCACGGTGAGACAGAACTAGGAATGGCTCTGAATGAAGACTGCAGATCTAATGGCCTCAGGTTAGACATAGCTATTGCCTTCTCACTAGTATCCAAATGCAGCTTTGGTACACTGAACACTCATTGATCTTTATTCCCAAATATATTTTTCTCATGTCTGTTGGCTTGCACAAACTCTGATTATTGCATTTGGATACAGTTTGTCATATGATGATTATTTCCTAACATATGACAAATAAATCACTTGATATAAATATTGAATTGAATTGATCCTTCACATACATGAGGAGAAAAAATTTTTACGTTACGTCTTCATCTAAATGTGCAATGTGCAGTAATAATAATTTATAATAAATAGAATAAATTGAGTGTAATATAGAGTACACTCAAATCAGCGTGAGTTCATCAGTCTGCTGGCCTGGTGGAAGAAGCCGTCCCGGAGCCTGTTGGTCCTGGCTTTTCTGCTGCGTACCGCTTCCCAGATGGTAGCAGCTGGAATAGATTGTGGTTGGGGTGACTTGGGTCCCCAATGATCCTACGGACCCTTTTTACACACCTGTCCTTGTAAATATCCTGAATCATGGGAAGTTCACAACTATAGATGGCCTGGGCTGTCCACACCACTCTCTGCAGAGTCCTGTGATTACGGGAGGTACAGTTCCCATACTAGGCAGTGATGCAGCCATGAGCAAATCTGCAGATGCTGGAAATTCAAACAACACACATAAAATACTGGTGAACACAGCAGGCCAGGCAGCATCGATAGGAAGAGGTACAGTCGACATTTTGGGCCGAGATCCTTCATCAGGACTAACTGAAAGAAGAGATACTAAGAGATTTGAAAGTGAGGGGGAGGGGGAGATCTGAAATGATAGGAGAAAACAGGACGGGGAGGGATAGAGCTACGAGCTGGAAAGTTGATTGGTAAAAGGGATACAAGGCTGGAGAAGGGAGAGGATTATGGGACTGGAGGCCTGGGGAGAAAGAAAGGGGGAGGGGAGCACCAGAGCAAGATGGAGAGCAGTAAGGAGTTACTGTGAGAGGGACAGAGAGAGAAAAAAAGGATAAAATTAAAAATAATTAAAAAAAGGGATGGGGTACGAACGGGAGGAGGGGCATTAACGGATGTTAGAGAAGTCAGTGCTCATGCCATCAGGTTGGAGGCTACCCAGACGGAATATAAGGTGTTGTTCCTCCAACCTGAGTGTGGCTTCATCTTTACAGTAGAGGAGGCCGTGGATAAACATGTCAGAATGGGAATGGGATGTGGAATTAAAATGTGTGGCCACTGGGAGATCCTGCTTTCTCTGGCGGACAGAGCGTAGGTGTTCAGCAAAGTGGTCTCCCAGTCTGCGGTGGGTCTCACCAATATATAGAAGGCCGCACTGGGAGCACCAAACGCAATAATATCACACCAGCCGACTCACAGGTGAAGCGTTGCCTCACCTGGAGGGACTGTCTGGGGCCCTGAATGATGGTGAGGGAGGAAGTGTAAGGGCATGTGTAGCCCTTGTTCTGCTTACAAGGATAAGTGCTGGGAGGGAGATCGGTGGGAAGTGATGGGGGGGACGAATAGACAAGGGAGTCGTGTAGGGAGCGATCCCTGTGGAAAGCAGATAGATGGGGGGAGGGAAAGATGTGCTTGGTGTTGGGTTCCCATTGGATGTGGCGGAAGTTACGGAGAATTATATGTTGGACCTGGACGCTGGTGGGGTGGTAACTGAGGACAAGGGGAACCCTATCCCTAGTGGGGTGGCGGGAGGATGGGATGAGAGCAGATGTGCGTGAAATGGGGGAGATGCGTTGGAGAGCAGAGTTGATGGTGGAAGAAGGGAAGCCCCTTTCTTTAAAAAAGGACATCTCCTTCGTTCTGGAATGAAAGGCCTCATCCTGAGAGCAGAATTGGCAGAGATGGAGGAATTGCGAGAAGGGGATGGCATTTTTGCTAGAGACATAGTGGGAAAAGGAATAGTCCAGGTAGCTGTGAGAGTCTGTAAGCTTAAAGTAGACATCAATAGATAAGCTGTCTCCAGAGACAGAGACAGAAAGATCAAGAAAGGGGAGGATGGTGTCAGAAATGGACCAGGTAAATTTGAGGGCAGGGTGAAAGTTGGAGGCAAAGTTAATAAAGTCAACGAGCTCAGCATGCGTGCAGGAAGCAGCACCAATGCAGTTGTCGATGTAGTGAAGGAAAAGTTGGGGACTGATACCAGCATAGGCTTGGAACATGGACTGTTCCACAAAGCCAACAAAAAGGCAGGCATAGCTTGGACCCATATGGGTACCTATGGCTACATCTTCAGTTTGGAGGAAGTGGGAGGAGCCAAAGGAGAAATTATTAAGAGTAAGGACTAATTCCGCTAGACGGAGGAGAGTGGTGGTAAAGGGGAAATGGTTAGGTCTGGAATCCAAAAAGAAGCGAGAGCTTTGAGACCTTCCTGGTGGGGGATGGAGGTATTTAGGGACTGGACATCCATGGTGAAAATAAGGTGGTGGGGGCCATGGAACTTCAAATCATTGTAAAAATCCAGACCGTGAGAAGTGTCCCGAACATAGGTGGGAAGGGATTGAACAAGGGGGGGATGAAACAGTGTCGAGATATGCAGAAATGAGTTCGGTGGGGCAGGAGCAAGCTGAGACAATGGGTCTACCTGGACAGGCAGGTTTGTGGATCTTGGGTAGGAGGTAGAAACCGGAAGTGTGGGGTGTGGGGACTATGAGGTCGGTGGCAGTGGATGGGAGATCCCCAGAGCTGATAAGGTTGGTGATGGTGTGGGAGACAATGGCCTGGTGCTCCTTAGTGTGGTCACGATCGAGGGGTAAATAAGAGGAGGTATCCGCGCGTTGTCGCTGTGCCTCGGCAAGGTAGAGGTCAGTACGCCAGACTACAACAGCACCCCCCTTATCGGCGGGTTTTATAGTAAGGTTAGGATTGGTGCGGAGGGAGTGGAGAGCAGAGCATTTGGAAGGAGTGAGGTTGGAATTAGAACAAGGTTGGTGAAGTCGAGACGGTTGATGCCCCATCGGCAGTTAGCAATAAAGAGATCCAGAGCAGGCAGAAGACTAGAGCGGGGTGAGACAGAGACAGAGACAGAAAGATCTAGAAAGGGGAGGGAGGTGTCGGAAATGGACCAGGTAAACTTGAGGGCAGGGTGAAAGTTGGAGGCAAAGTTAATAAAGTCAACGAGTTCTGCATGCGTGCAGGAAGCAGCGCCAATGCAGTTGTCGATGTAGCGAAGGAAAAGTGGGGGACAGATACCAGAATAGGCACGGAACATAGATTGTTCCACAAACCCAACAAAAAGGCAGGCATAGCTAGGACCCATACGGGTGCCCATAGCTACACCTTTAGTTTGGAGGAAATGGGAGGAGCAAAATGAGAAATTATTAAGAGTAAGGACTAATTCCGCTAGACGGAGCAGAGTGGTGGTAGAGGGGAACTGATTAGGTCTGGAATCCAAAAAGAAGCGTAGAGCTTTGAGACCTTCCTGATGGGGGATGGAAGTATAGAAGGACTGGACATCCATGGTGAAAATAAAGCGGTGGGGGCCAGGGAACTTAAAATCATCGAAAAGTTTAAGAGCGTGAGAAGTGTCACGAACATAGGTCGGAAGGGATTGAACAAGGGGTGATAAAACAGTGTCGAGGTATGCAGAAACGAGTTCGGTGGGGCAGGAGCAAGCTGAGACAATAGGTCGGCCAGGACAGGCAGGTTTGTGGATCTTGGGTAGGAGGTAGAAACGGGAAGTGCGGGGTGTGGGAACTATAAGGTTGGTAGCAGTGGATGGGAGATCCCCTGAGCGGATAAAGTCGGTGATAGTGTGGGAGACAATGGCCTGGTGCTCCTTAGTGGGGTCACGATCGAGGGGTAAATAAGAGGAGGTATCCGCGAGTTGTCGCTGTGCCTCGGCAAGGTAGAGGTCAGTACGCCAGACGACAACAGCACCCCCCTTATCAGCGGGTTTAATAATAAGGTTAGGATTAGTGCGGAGGGAGTGGAGAGCAGAGCGTTCCGAAGGAGTGAGGTTGGAATTAGAACAAGGTGCGGTGAAGTCGAGACGGTTGATGCCCCGTCGGCAGTTAGCAATAAAGAGATCCAGAGCAGGCAGAAGACTAGAGCGGGGTGTCCATGAAGAGGGGGAGGGTTGAAGACAGGAGAACGAGTCATCGGTGGGAGTGGGAGAGTCCTTGCTGAAGAAGTAGGCTCAAAGACGGAGCCGGCAGAAGAAGAGTTCAGCGTCATGGTGCACGTGGAACTCGCTGAGGTCTGTCCCTCTCACAATAACTCCTTGCCTGCTCTCCATCTTCCTCTGGTGCTCCCCTCCCCTTTTCTGTCTCCCAGGGCCTCCTGTCTCAAGATCCTCCCCCTTCTCCAGCCTTGTATCCCTTTTGCCAGTCAACTTCCTAGTTCCTAGGTCCATCCCTCCCCCTCCTGTCCTCCTATCATTTTAGATCTCCCCCTCCCCCTCCCACTTCCAAATCTCTTACTATCTCTTCTTTCAGTTAGTCCTGGCGAAGTTTCTCAGCCCGAAATGTCGACTGTACTTCTTCCTATAGATGCTGTCTGGCCTGCTGCATTCCACTAGCATTTTGTGTGTGTTGAGTGATACAGCCAATCAGGATGCTCTCGATTGTGCCCCCGTAGAAAGTTCTTAGAACATGAGGACCCATACTAAAGTTCATTGTCATAGTCGTAGTCATACTTTATTGATCCTGGGGGAAACTGATTTTCATTAGTTGCACCATAAATAATAAATAATAATAAAAACATAAATAGTTAAGTAGTAATATGTAAATTATGCCAGTAAATTATGAAATAAGTCCAGGACCAGCCTATTGGCTCAGGGTGTCTGACCCTCCAAGGGAGGAGTTGTAAAGTTTGATGGCCACAGGCAGGAATGACTTCCTATGACGCTCTGTGTTGCATCTCAGTAGAATGAGTCTCTGGCTGAATGTACTCCTGTGCCCAACCAGTACATTATGTAGTGGATGGGAGACATTGTCCAAGATGGCATGCAACTTGGACAGTATCCTCTTTTCAGACACTACCATCAGAGAGTCCAGTTCCATCCCCACAACACCACCGGCCTTACGAATGAGTTTGTTGATTCTGTTGGTGTCTGCTACCCTCAGCCTGCTGCCCCAGCACACAACAGCAAACATGATCGCACTGGCTGCCACAGACTCGTAGAACATCCTCAGCATCGTCCGGCAGATGTTAAAGGACCTCAGTCTCCTCAGGAAATAGAGACAGCTCTGACCCTTCTTGTAGACAGCCTCAGTGTTCTTTGACCAGTCCAGTTTATTGTCAATTCATATCCCCAGGTATTTGTAATCCTTCACCACGTCCACACTGATCCCCTGGATGGAAATAGGGGTCACCAGTGCCTTAGCTCTCCTCAGGTCTACCACCAGCTCCTTAGTCTTTTTCACATTAAGCTGCAGATAATTCTGCTCACACCATGGGACAAAGTTTCCTACCATAGACCTGTACTCAACCTCATCTCCCTTGCTGATGCATCCAACTATGGCAGAGTCATCTGAAAACTTCTGAAGATGACAAGACTCTGTGCAGTAGTTGAAGTCTGAGGTGTAAGTGGTGAAGAGAAAGGGAGACAAGACAGTCCCCTGTGGAGCCCCAGTGCTGCTGATCACTCTGTCAGACACACAGTACTGCAAGTACACGTGCTTTGGTCTGCCAGCCAGGTAATCAAGAATCCATGACTCTAGAGAAACATCCACCTGCATCGCTGTCAGCTTCTCCCCCAGCAGAGCAGGGCGGATGGTGTTGAATGCACTGGAGAAGTCAAAAAACATGACCCTCACAGTCCTCGCTGGCTTGTCCAGGTGGGCGTAGACATGGTTCAGCAGGTAGATGATGGCATCCTCAACTTCTAGTCGGGGCTGGTAGGCAAACTGGAGGGGATCTAAGTGTGGCCTGACCATAGGCCGGAGCAGCCCCAGTACAAGTCTGTCCAGGGTCTTCATGATATGGGAGGTCAATGCCACCGGTCTGTAGTCATTGAGGCCGCTGGGGCACGGCATCTTCGGCACAGGGAAGAGGCAGGACGTTTTTCACAGCACAGGAACACTCTGGAGCCTCAGGCTCAGGTTGAATACATGGCAAAGTACTCAACATAGCTGAGGGGCACAGGCTTTGAGCACCCTGGTACTGACACCATCCGGTTCTGCAGCCTTGCTTGGGTTGAGACGTTTCAGCTGCCTTCTCACCTGTTCAGCCATGCAGCCCACCATGGTGGTTTCGTGTGGGGGAGAGGTATAGTCATGAGAGCAGGGTGGGGGACTGTGAGGAGGGGTAGGAGGGGAGAGTGGAATACGTGTTGGTTGGGGGCTGACAACAGATGGTTTATGTGGGGGATGGGCAGGGGTCACAATGTCAAATCTGTTAAAGAACAGGTTCAGTTCATTGGCCTGTCCACACTGCCTTCAGCTCCTCTGTTGCTAGTTTGTCGGAACCCAGTGATGGTCCTCATCCCCCTCCAGACCTCTCTCATGTTGTTCCGCTGGAGTTTCCATTCAAGCTTCCTCCTGTACCTGTCTTTAGCCTCTCTGATCCTGGCTTTCAAGTCCCTCTGTATAGCCCTCAGCTCCTCCCTATTTCCATCTCTAAACACCTGACCCTGACCCGTCTGAGGTGAAAGAGGCACTGATGTGCCTTTTTCACCACACAGCTGGTGTGTACAGACCACATGAGGTCCTCGGTGATGTGGATGCCGAGGTACTTAAAGCTGTTTGCCCTCTCAACCCCAGATCCATTGATGTCAATAGGGGTTAGCCCGTCTCCATTCCTCCTGTAATCCACAACCAGCTCCTTTGTTCTTGCGACATTGAGCGAGAGGTTGTTTTCTTGACACCACTGTGTCAGAAAGGTGACTTCTTCCCTGTAGGCCACCTTGTTTTTGTTTGAGATAAGGTCAATCAATGTAAAGTCATCGGCAAATTTAATTAGCAGATTGGAGTTGTGGGTTGCAATACAGTCATGGGTATACCGGGAGTAAAGGAGGCGACTCAGTATACAGTCCTGAGGGGCTCCTATATTGGATAGGCGTGTATTAACTGCAATTGTTAAACATGATTAATCGGACAACTTTTTACTGCATGGTGTAGAACCATGGTGGCTCTTTTTATTACCACACCCAGAATGCTAGGACAAAATGTATATGCATACACAGTATCCAGAAAATGGAAATGCTTTGGGATAACATAATAACAATTCTGGCACCTTGACCCTTCCATGTCAGCCCTGAGGAAGGGTTCTGGCCCAAAACATTGACTGTTCATTCATTTCCATAGATACTGCTTAACCTGCTGAGTTCCTCCAGCATTTTTTGTGTGTTGCTTTGGATTTCCAGCATTTGCAGATTTTCTTGTCATCATAATAATAACATTGCATTCCTCCCCCTGTCAATTCAAAGAACATTTTAATCCTTTCAGCCTTTATATCATTTTTTCTCAGTTTCTTAGGTATGAAGGAGGTTTACTGCAATGATAGCTTGGGCTTAATGATTTCCAGGTATAAAGATTTTGTTTTGGCATCTATTGAAGCTGCTTGATTTATTCTTTAGCCTTGAGTTTAATTATTTTTGATTAATCACAGAGAATGGTTGTTTGAGTGTTATGAACGACATTGAATGTTGCGGGATAATTTGTGAATCATTCATTGCTGCAACCGAGAAGTTTATGGTAGCAACTTCAAATAACTATGTGTCATACTGGGAGGCTTGCTTCTCGAAGTGTTTCCAGAAGTGCTGTATCCTCAGGCAGTAATGACCTAGACCTGAATTTCACGTGTTTGTCTGTATTAAATTTCATGGTGATTTTCTTGACTTTGGCAAGCTCACGTACATAGATATTGATGGCCTGTCTCACAGGCTCTCTTTAAAAATCAAGTGCAGTTAGCAATTTTCCTATCATTGCATACAGCGTTCCTTTCCAGTTCTGTATGCACTAATACATTTTATCTTCAGCAATTTCTTTTTACATTGGCACGAGCAGTGTGGATGATATTCAGCAACATTTGTATCATTCTCTTTGCTTTACTGTTGGTTTGTGGCTAATGAGTCTTGGTCCCACAATGTATGAATCCTAGGTAGTATGCAAATATCCTGACATCATCACTGTTGAATGGAAACGTCCTGACGAAGGGTCTCGGCCTGAAACGTCGACTGCACCTCTTCCTAGAGATGCTGCCTGGCCTGCTGTGTTCACCTGCAACTTTTATGTGTGTTGCTTGAATTTCCAGCATCTGCAGAATTCCTGTTGTTTGACCCCATTATTCATCCTTACTTTTCGTCATACATCAAACAATGCAAGGACATGATCAGGCTTTGGAATGGCAATTTTTGTAGGAGTATTAAAGGGATTCTTGGTCCATTGGTAATGCTTCTTGTTGACATGATATCAGGGCTGTTGGACTATGAAATATTTGTTGAGTTTTAAATTCAAATACTGTATACAATCTATTCTGCCTTAACAGTTGTTTAGTTTACATTAGTCTTTGAAGGCCTTCATCAGCAATGCCTACAATGAATTCGGCAAGCAACTGCGGATGACAGTACACTTAGGTGCAGTCAGAATTCCATAATGCAACCTGCAGAGGACACATACAGCACAGCACAATACTGACCTGCTTCCATTTTGTGATTTGCTGTTATGGGCAGGGGTAGCAAAATGCAGAAACATATTGATTCTTCTCTTTTGATTGGTGTCATTACTCATGTGATTACTCAAGTAAGGCTCCTGGTCTGGATTCCCTTTCCTCAGTGCTAAACTAGCTCCGGTGACTGTGAACTCACTTTCGGGGACTGTGGTTAATATTTTGTGTGCTATTTGCTTATTTCGTTATTGTTCACTCAATTTGTTCTTTACACATATTAGGTCTTTGATGGTTCTCATTGTGTGGGGTTTTTAAATGGATTCTATTGTCTTTCTTTGTTTTGTGGCTGCCTGCAAGAAAACAAGTCTCAAGATTGTACACAGTATGCATACTTTGATAATAGATGTACTCTGAACTTTGAATATCACATGTTGTTCTTTATGATTACTGGTACCTGTTGAAAGCACTTCATATAGAATACAGCACTGGGCGGGCTATTCGGCCTAAGATGCTGTGCTGAAATAGAAACATAGAAACATAGAAAATAGGTGCAGGAGTAGGCCATTCGGCCCTTCGAGCCTGCACCGCCATTTATTATGATCATGGCTGATCATCCAACTCAGAACCCAGCCTTCCCTCCATACCCCCTGACCCCTGTAGCCACAAGGGCCATATCTAACTTCCTTTTAAACATAGCTAATGAACTGGCCTCAACAGTTTGCTGTGGCAGAGAATTCCACAGATTCACCACTCTCTGTGTGAAGAAGTTTTTCCTAACCTCGGTCCTAAAAGGCTTCCCCTCTATCCTCAAACTGTGACCCCTCGTTCTAGACCTCCCCAACATCGGGAACAATCTTCCTGCATCTAGCCTGTCCAATCCCTTTAGGATCTTATACGTTTCAATCAGATCCCCCCTCAATCTTCTAAATTCCAACGAGTACAAGCCCAGTTCATCCAGTCTTTCTTCATATGAAAGACCTGCCATCCCAGGAATCAATCTGGTGAACCTTCTTTGTACTCCCTCTATGGCAAAGATGTCTTTCCTCAGATTAGGGGACCAAAACTGCACACAATACTCCAGGTGTGGTCTCACCAAGGCCTTGTACAACTGCAGTAGTACCTCCCTGCTCCTGTACTCGAATCCTCTCGCTATAAATGCCAGCATACCGTTCGCCTTTTTCACCGCCTGCTGTACCTGCATGCCCACTTTCAATGACTGGTGTATAATGACACCCAGGTCTCGTTGCACCTCCCCTTTTCCTAATCGGCCACCATTCAGATAATAATCTGTTTTCCTATTTTTGCCACCAAAGTGGATAACTTCACATTTATCCACATTAAATTGCATCTGCCATGAGTTTGCCCACTCACCCAACCTATCCAAGTCACCCTGCATCCTCTTAGCATCCTCCTCACTGCTAACACTGCCACCCAGCTTCGTGTCATCCGCAAACTTGGAGATGCTGCATTTAATTCCCTCTTCCAAGTCATTAATATATATTGTAAACAACTGGGGTCCCAGCACTGAGCCTTGCGGTACCCCACTAGTCACCGCCTGCCATTCTGAAAAGGTCCCGTTTATTCCCACTCTTTGCTTCCTGTCTGCTAACCAATTCTCCACCCACACCAATACCTTACCCCCAATACCGTGTGCTTTAAGTTTGCACACTAATCTCCTATGTGGGACCTTGTCAAAAGCCTTTTGAAAATCCAAATATACCACATCCACTGGTTCTCCCCTATCCACTCTACTAGTTACATCCTCAAAAAATTCTATGAGATTCGTCAGACATGATTTTCCTTTCACAAATCCATGCTGACTTTGTCCGATCATTTCACCGCTTTCCAAATGTGCTGTTATCACATCCTTGATAACTGACTCCAGCAGTTTCCCCACCACCGACGTTAGGCTAACCGGCCTATAATTCCCCGGTTTCTCTCTCCCTCCTTTTTTAAAAAGTGGGGTTACATTAGCCACCCTCCAATCCTCAGGAACTAGTCCAGAATCTAACGAGTTTTGAAAAATTATCACTAATGCATCCACTATTTCTTGGGCCACTTCCTTAAGCACTCTGGGATGCAGACCATCTGGCCCTGGGGATTTATCTGCCTTCAATCCCTTCAATTTACCTAACACCACTTCCCTACTAACATGTATTTCGCTCAGTTCCTCCATCTCACTGGACCCTCTGTCCCTTACTATTTCTGGAAGATTATTTATGTCCTCCTTAGTGAAGACAGAACCAAAGTAATTATTCAATTGGTCTGCCATGTCCTTGCTCCCCATAATCAATTCACCTGTTTCTGTTTGCAGGGGACCTACATTTGTCTTTATCAGTCTTTTCCTTTTTACATATCTATAAAAGCTTTTACAGTCCGTTTTTATGTTCTCTGCCAGTTTTCTCTCATAATCTTTTTTCCCCTTCCTAATTAAGCCCTTTGTCCTCCTCTGCTGAACTCTGAATTTCTCCCAGTCCTCAGGTGAGCCACTTTCTCTGGCTAATTTGTATGCTACTTCTTTGGAATTGATACTATCCCTAATTTCTCTTGTCAGCCACGGGTGCACTACCTTCCTTGATTTATTCTTTTGCCAAACTGGGATGAATAATTGTTGTAGTTCATCCATGCAACCTTTAAATGCCTGCCATTGCATATCCACCGTCAATCCTTGAAGTGTCATTTGCCAGTCTATCTTAGCTAATTCATGTCTCATACCTTCAAAGTTACCCCTCTTTAAGTTCAGAACCTTTGTTTCTGAATTAACTACGTCACTCTCCATGTTAATGAAGAATTCCACCATATTATGGTCACTCTTACCCAAGGGGCCTCTCACGACAAGATCGCTAATTAACCCTTCCTCATTGCTCAAAACCCAGTCCAGAATAGCCTGCTCTCTAGTCGGTTCCTCGACATGTTGGTTCAAAAAACCATCCCGCATACATTCCAAGAAATCCTCTTCCTCAGCACCTTTACCAATTTGGTTCACCCAGTCTACATGTAGATTGAAGTCACCCATTATAACTGCTGAAATGTGAAGAATCGACATTATGCCATAAGTAGTGTCATGGTCATGGAATAAATGTTAACACACTTGGAATTGAATGTCTTCTGCAATGATAATATTCCTATTGTTATATAAAGTACCCGCCTTGGAACTTTCTTAATCAGTAAAAGTAGGGTAACAAAGGTTGTTGATAGATTGTTCAATTATCCTAGTGATGTGCCTTTTGTTAACCAGAACATTGTTTTGTGAGTTGCCAGCACCCCTTTCTACCCATGAGTGAGTGCTCTGACAAGACTGGTGAATAATAAATATTTACTGAGGAACAACAGAATCATTGATGACCTCTGCTTTGGCTTCGTTGTTCACTTGATAATCTGATTAGTTCTCAATTGCTCCATTCTCTGAAAGTGACAGGAAAGAAACATTGTTTTCATTTGCTCTGGTCCTGCATAACACCAGTCATCAGCTTGTTACCGTAAGCAGCTTGAGCAGTTTGATATCCTTTTTAAGATTTCTCCTTGAAGTTGCTTCATGCATATCCTTCTATGGCATTCAATTCAACGCCCACTCAAGATCTGGAAATTGTTACTTTACAGCAAGTTGCATGCAATATTAATGAATTGTTTTGTTTGCCTCCTGCTTTGTATAATAAGGCACAATTGTCTTGTAGCCTATTATACTGTGGAGGGAAGTGCAATGTTTGCTTCAGTGTGGTTAGCAGTGGTAGGTAATAATGTGATACAAGTATTCTGTAATTTTTCATTGCACACAATAAAAAAAGGTTGCCTTTTCTTACATCAATTGCCAATTGATGCAAGTCACATTTTCCTAAGGGGCACAATCATGAATAGCTCATATTGCAGACCTGAAGTCCCGGAGTTAGAGATTGCCATCTCCTAGTAATTGCCATCTCCTAGTGCATGAATAGATGGATAATTGGAGAATTGCTGTTTATTCTAATATATATATATATATATATATATATATATATACATACACATACATATATATATATACATGTATATACACACACACACACACACACACACACAGATAGATAGATATAGTAAAACTCAACAGTCCAAATACATTCTGTGTGGTCAAAACACACACAAACCGTTCAAGATGACGGCAAGTACACCTCCATTTTTTTCAGCCTTGGAGGCATTGTAAACTGTGAATGTTAAACTTTTGAAAGGAGCAATCAAATGGATAAACTCATTTCTGCACCATGTAGAATTACTGCTATTTCCTATCTTGCTACATACAAGACAAAAGTACTCCTGAAGCTATGCAGTCTGCTGCTCGCTATATATATTTCTTTCTGCTAAATTAGTCAAGATACTGTTAGAAGTGCCAAAATTGCTCTTTGTACTTGTAAGACTGGAGGTTTGGAAATCTAATCGGAGCATTACCTTTTGATCTTTCATATAATCAGACTCCTGCGTGCATTGGTATTCTCCATCTTCCTGTACGCATGTGAGACATGGGCCTTCACAGCAGAGCTACAGAGGAAGATACAGGCATTGGAAGTGAGATTCTGTCGCAACATCTTGGGCATCTCATACTTTGACCACATCACAAACGAGCAGGTCTGCAAGACCATCCAGCACATTGGCCCCCATGATGACCTTCTCACAATGGTGAAGAAGAGAAAGCTGAGATGGTACGGCCATGTAACAAGATTCAGTGGCCTTGCAAAGACCGCTCTACAAGCAACTCTGGAGGGGAAAAGGAGAGGCAGACAGAGAAAAAGATGGATGAACAACATTGAAGAATGGACAGGGAAAATATTTGCGGTGACTCAGGCTCTGGCACACAACCGCGACAGATGGAACAGACTGGTGCAAAGCTTGTCATGACTCCACCAGGAGTTTAGGGCACAAGGCAAGGCAAAGCATAATTTTACATAATTTTCTTTGAAGTAGTGGACTTCCTGAAGCTGACACAAGTAGGTCAACACATTAACTGATCTACAAACATTCTGCAGAACGAACTCTGCAAGTCAAGCCGCAGTTGCGAGGCAGAGGGAAGTGTTGTCAGGTTGAAACTCTGCATCAGGTTACTGGCTTTCTTCCCTCTCCACTCTCAGCGCTGCAGGGTGTTGACGCCCAATGTCAATGATTACTTCTCCCACCCCACTCCTGATTTGTTGTTCCAAATTCCAGCGTCTGCAGGCTCTTGTGTCTCCAATTAATTTAGCTAGGCTGCCTGACTTCTACTTCCATTCAGTCTATTTACAAGCAGAGATGTCATTCTCCAAACGTGATTTATAGATGTGGATACTACTTAAGTAATATGTAGAAAATATACAGAGATTTTAAGAACTTGGGGACATTCTAAATACAATACAATATTTCATTTTCTCTTCTGAATCTTATCTGTTTCAAGGGAAAAATGCTTTTTAGTGTTAGTGCCAAAAGTCAAAAAAATTATGACACCAGCAACATCTTCCAATTTCTAGAGTTCTTGTGGCATGATTAATAATGGATTCTGACAGGCCCAGGCCTAGAATAACCCAAGAAACTGCGTTTCCTGAGCATTTTTACCAAGTTCTTTTCAGCCTTTCAAATGTTGGTCAATATGCCAATACTAATAAGACACATAACAAGGATTTGTTATTTGGAACAGAAGTGATCACAGAAATGCAAATCCTTCCTTTTAACACACAGAATGTACTTTACAGCATGAAGTTTTTAAAGTCTGACATCAAAGTGCTGAGATGCTGATGATTCATAAAATATTCAACAACTCAATAATATTGGGTATGGACAACTGTGGTATTTAAGTATTTTGAACATTTGCCTCTGATATCCTATGAATTGAAATGCTAAACATTATTCCCTTAGTGTGTGAAACTAAGAATGAAGTGGAACTATGGTATACCATGACTTGCAGCTAATGGTCGGTGGAAGTTTTATCATTTATAATGCATGGACATTGTTGGCAAGACCAGGATGTAATACTGGTCTTGAGAAGGTCTTGGCGGCCACCTTGCAGCATTCCAATCCTTCTGATGTTGCTTATCCCATGGTACTACTAGGTGGACTGGTCCAGGATTTATATCTGGTGATGATGATGGAGCAAAGACATATTTCTAATGTAGCATCTGACTTGGAAGGAAAGCTTACCTTGTTCTTGATTAGGATTTTGGTTGGTGGAGTTGGTACAGCCTATGTATCTACAAATATTTTTTATTGTAGGTGGTACACACCACAGCCTCAGTACACCAGTGGTGCTGTGAGTAAATGTTAATTGTAATGGATAGATTGTCAATCAAGTGAGCTGTTTTGCCTTCTTTTTGGAAGATACTCATTCATAGAAAGAGAGAATATTCCTTCACACTGCTGACTTATGTCTTGTAGATGGTGCAAAGGTTTTTTTTGTGAGATGTCATTTGCAATGGGATATCCAGCCATTGATCAGCTATTACCTGCAGCTGCTTCAGTTGAGGTTGTTAATGCTGACTTTGGGATGTTGTTGGTGGGGATTTTATAATATGATATTATGAAATACCTGTTGATTCTTTACAGAGATATTTGTGTGAGAGAACTGTGATGAGTCGCATATCAGATTATGCCTGAGTGTTTTCTAGGTCTTAATGTGTGTAGGGATTGATGGCTTTGATTGTTGAGGAGCTTAGAATGGAAATGAACTTCATAAAATTAAAAACAATCTTCCCTACTTCTGACCTTATAATGACAGAAAGATAATTAGTGAATGTTACCTGCAGGTAGCTGAATTGGACTAGGGCCCTGCGGAACTTCTACGCTGATATCAGACAACACAGATGATTGATAATCAGCATCCAGGTCTACCTTTGTGTGCGAGCATGTTCTCATCCATTGGTGCATTTTCCCCGTAATACCCCATGATTTCAGTTTAACTGGGGTTCCTTGGAGATACACTGTAAAACACTGCCTTATTACATGGAAACTCTTACCTCACCTTTGGAATTCAGCCAATTGGTACTTAGCTGGGCTAAGCCTGTGATGAGGTCTGCAGCCAAATGGTCCTGAAGAATTATGACATGAATAAAAAGATTATTGGACAGTAATGAGTCATTTGGTAGCATTGTCAACAACACCTCGATTAGTTTAAAGATGATTGGGATTTGACTGATTTGCTAACAATTAGCTTTATTAGATATTTGTGCAATAGACAATTTTTCACATTGTCAGATATATTCCAGTAGTGAAGCAGGTCTTCATATTCTCTACATTTAGTGAGTAGGCTTCTTTCTCTCCACCTGTTTACCAATGTGTCTTGTGTAGAATCTAAAATTTAAAAAAAAGCAGAGCAAGCCCACTCTTGCGCCATTTCTCAATGTCTCTCAGATACAAGTATGTTCCAGATTCACTCTCAGTACCTGCTCCAGCAATGACATATCACCACTTTCTGAAGCGCAGAGTGGCTTTAATTGCCTTAGGTCTATAATGACATCCAACCTTCCAGATGATTGACAGCTGGCTCGCACTATTGATGACTATGCAAATAGTCAATCTTGCATTGCAATTCCTGTTACCTTTTTAAGAACACAAAGATCATTGTGCCCACAAAGTTCATGTTAGCGGAAAGGGAGCTCGTTAGGTTAATCTATCTTCCCAGCTCTTGGTCCTTCACCTTGTGCTCATTCATGCATGTTTTAAATGCGATGAATTTTTCTGCAAACCTCTCCCACCCCCAACTACATCTAACCGTTCCCAAGCCTCTCAAGGAGTAACCATCCAGATTCCTATTCTCTTCGAGTGAAAAACGGTTTCCTCAATTCCTCTTAAATACTTGTACCAAATAACTTAAGCCCACTTGTAGCTATTAATCTCCCTAGTAAGGTAAAAAAGTTTCTCCTTTTCATCGTGAATGGCTTCTTAATATTTTATATATGATTATCACTGTAAAGTACTTGTATATCCCCTCCTGAATCTCTTTTATTGAATAGAAAGCAATCTCAGCGCCACCAGTAAAAAAAACTCCTCACGTAAAATTCTTCATTTCCTGCAGGCTCTATGTAAATCCTTTCTGATGTCTCTCGAGGCTTTCACATCTTCCTGTAAGATAGTAAGCAGAACTGTGCATCACTCTCAGACTGTGGCCTATCTAATGTCTGTTAGCCTATGTAACTTCTCATTAATAAATCCATCCTGAGTCTTCTTGTTTAAACTGTGGCTTTTTAAATGATAAATTATGCTTCCAGTAATGATTGCTTCCAGTAATTCTCCCTGCAAATGTTAGGTTGACCGGCCTGTAATTTCTCAGTCTATCATTTTCTCTTCTCCATAATACTCAATTAGTAGGCTTCTGACGCTCCTGTACCAGGCCTGTAAACAACAGGGATGGGAATATTGTTCATTGTCTGTTTATACTGCCTGGGATACATTTAATCGAAGACTATTCACTTACCCACTTTAAAGATGATATAGTCCTGAATAATTACTTTATCATATCCAATATTGCATCATCTTTCTCCTTAAGAATGTATTGTCCTCATTCTTTGCAAAAGCAGGTACAAAGCATTACTTTGGACTAACTCCACATCTCCCTACCCGGAAGATTGTTTGATTTCTAATGGTCTTTTTGCATTGTTAACTTCTTTCTCTCTAACATTTTGCATTGTTTGTAAGCCAATATCTTTTTCACATGTCTGCTTTACCTTCTGAATTTAATTTCAAATTTCACACTTGTACTTTCTATATTCCCCTAAGCTCTCTCCTGTATTGACAACGTTTGTTGCAAGCTTCCCATTATTGATTTACTCTGTGAATACTGCAGCATTCAAATTGGTTTATGGGCTTTATCAATTTTCTTACTGGCAAACTGACATGACATGTCGCATTGCTCTATGCTTACCCAACATTCAAAATAAAATATTATAATTACAATCCTTACTCACAATGTAATGAAGAAATAATTGCTTTTCATATTGCAATTTTAAAATTTCCTTTTCTAATTTCCCAAACTGAGTATGCTGGATGGTATGTGTTGTGTGTTAAATATATCAGTAATTTTTGAGTAATATTCTAAATTTATGTTTGATTAAGTATTATTTATTGTTTAAATTATGCATTGCAGTTATCTGTAAAAGTATGTAAATGGTACACGGTATCCTAACAGTACACGTTATCCTACCATCACGTGATACGTGTGTATCTTGTTAGACTTGCATTTTGGACTCCCCATCTTTTCTGTTAAATTAATCTTGTTTTGGAGTTCCAAATAAGTTTATGTTTTGGTGATGAGGAAGTATTCAATGAATTCGAAATGACTACCCATTTGTTAAAGAGCTGTGAGAAGAATGAAGTTTTTAAAAAGTGCAACACATTTTTTTTCCTTCAGAGCAGTGTGTTTGCTTCGCAAAAGGAAAGATGATCAAGTTTAAAGAAAAGGCAGAAAATGTAAGAATTCATAGGTTCATAAACAGTGAGTATCAGGTGATAATAATCATAAAAAAGTGCAGAAATGGTTGGCTATATCAGAAAGACAGACACGTTATGATTATACAAAAGATAACTGGAATATGTGTACTAAAAGGAATGACCAGTATTTAAAGCTAGTGAAATAGCCAATAAGAAACATGTACCAGTGTTGCTGAGTGCATTGGGTTTAAAGGCACACAGTTTGCTTTGAAGTTTAACTGCTCCAACCAAACCAGCTGAAATGAGCTTTGCTGATATCGTGAAAGTAATGCAGGTACAATTAGAACTGAAGCTATTGTTGATTGCAGAATGTTTTAGGTTTCATAATCAGAATCAAAGGGAAGCAGAGTGTGTTTCAGTGTATGTGGCTGAATTGAAGAAGTTGCTTGAGCAATATCAATTTAGTAATGGGCTTAATTACGCACTCAGAGACTGTTTAGTTTGTGGAATCTTACAAGCAAGTAACCAAAAACAGTTCCTAACTGAAGCACAAGTTACATTTAAAAGAAGTTGAAATTGCTGTATCAATGGAAACAGCAGAGAGAGACAAAATTATGTTCAAGTCAGGAATGGAAGTAAGCATGAACACAATTGCAGTGTCTAGATCAAGACTTCCAAACCTTTTTTATGTCATTGTTCCCTACCATGAACCAAAAGGTCTGTGGACCACAGGTTGGGAATCCCTGGTCTAGACGAAGGCTTGCCTGGCTAAACAAATTGTGTCCCTTCCCTCCCCATTGATCTCCCTCTGGGCACTTAGCCTTGCAAGCAGAACAAGTGCTTCACCTGCCCCTACACCTCGTTCCTCACTACCATTCAGGGCACTAAATAGTCCTTCTGGGTGAGGCAACCCTCCACCTGTGAGTCTGTTGGGGTCATATACTGAGATTGGTGCTCCCAATGTGGCCTCTTGTATATCGGTGAGACCCGACATAGATTGGGAGACTGCTTCACCGAGCATCTATGCTCTGTCCACCAGAACAAGCGGGATCTCCCAGTGGCCACCCATTTTAATTCCACTTCCTATTCCCATTCTGATATGTCCACCTATGGCCTCCTCCACTGTCGGGATTAGGTCATACTTAGGTTGGAGGAACAACACCTTATATTCCATTTGAGCAGCCCCCAACCTGATGGCATGAACATCGATTTCTCAAACATCCAGTAATGCCTCCACCCCCCCCCTTCACCATTTCCCATCCCCTTGTCACTTTCTCATGTTATCTCCTTGCCCACCCATCGCTTCCCTCTGGTGCTCCTCCTCCCCTTTTTTCTTTCATGGCCTTCTGTCTCTTTCACCAATCAACTTTCTAGCTCTTTGCTTCATCCCTCCCCCTCTAAGTTTCACCTATCGCCTGGTGTTTTTCTTTCTCCTCCGCCCACCTTACAAATGTACTTCTCAGCTTTTTTTCTCCAGTCCTGCCAAAAAGTTTCAGCCCGAAACGTCGACTGTACTTTTTTCCATAGATGCTGCCTGGCCTGCTGAGTTCCTCCAGCATTTTGTGTGTGTTGTATGGATTTCCAGCATCTGCTGATTCCCTCCTGTTTGTGTTACTATTGTGGCAGGGGCTCACATATATTCAATCAATGCGGACTGAATGGCAAAACTTGCAGAAATTGTGATACAGCAAGATGCATAGAAAGATTATAAGATTACGATGGACAGACGAAAGTAAATAGACTGCACAAGGAAGATAAAAAATGTCAAGTTGCAGTTTCTAAAAGAGCACTAATCTGCATGCTATAGATGAAAAATCTGATAATGACAGGATTGATGCCAGACTGAGGTGACCTTGCGGTTTACAATATGAAAACTAACAACAGAAAAGCCATATGGCTAATACCAGAAGTGAATGGCAAGTTAATTAAAATGAAATTGGACATTGGCATGGCTGTTTCAGTTATTCCACAAAATGACCTTGAATGGCATTTCAGCGAAACTAAACTGAAGCCTGCAGATACCTAGCTAAGAAATTATACTGGAGAAAAGATACTTCAGGTGGGAATGACATTTGTAACAGTGAAGTACAATAACCAACAAGCCACATGGGCTTGTACGTGGTAAATACAGGAGGGCCAGTATTGCGGGGATGTGAGTGGCTCAGACAACTACAACTTGGAGATCCATCCACCATTTGTATGGCACATCTCCTGCAATAGTCACAATAGGGAATTAAGGAAGTTCCTGGATGATGGCACAACTGTCTCCATGCTGTACACAATGAACCATTGCCCAACAGAGGGCAAAAAGGTGTTGATGCCAACCTCTGTGTCTCTGGTTGGAAAGCATATTCGACCTGCTGTTCAGAGGAATCATGGAAGTAATGAAAGCAGTGGTCCAACTACAACAGTTTTGATAGATAACATAACTGAGAAAGCCTCTGATATCAGGCAGTTACTTGTGCAATGTGGATCTTTTAAGTGGTAAAAGAGTTCAAGGTTGAAATGGAGAGCAGAGATAAGGAGGAAGAATGGGTGCGAGAAAGAGAAAGGCATGAAAGAGAGAAGGAATGAGTGAAAGAAAAAGAGCAGGAATAAGAGAGTTAGTAGGATTGGGACCGTGAGTGAGATCATGATCAGGATTGTAAGAGAACCAATGGTAAGGAAAGGGAGCCTCAGGACTCACACCACCAGTTCAGGAACAGTTATTACCCCTCAAGCATTTATTGCTTGCTTGCTTGCTTATTTATTCCTTCTTTTTGTATTTGTATAGTTTGCTGTCTTCTGCATTCTGGTTGATCAACCTAGTTGAGTGGTCTTTCATTGATTATCAATCTATAGACTTATCGAGTATGCCCATAAGGAAATGATTCTTAGGGTTGTATATGGTGATATATATGTACTTTGATAATAAAATTTACTTTGAACTTTGAACTATTGGATCAACTTCAAGCGGGAGACAAAAACTGCTTGCAAAAGAAGATGTAAAGATCAAGAACCAGCTAGATGAATGGAAGGCCAGAAAGAAAGGAGTCAATGCAGATGTGAAAACAAAGGATTCGACAGACGATATTTTGGATGAGGAAAGCAAGAGGAGAGATCAGATCGTAAAGAGGGCAGTAGAAGGATTAACAAGAGAATACTCCAGTGAACTAAATGTACCTTCCGAAGGTCAAGATGCACAAACTAGAAAGGGTAAGGAAGGCATGAAAAAGAAAGTCAGAAAGTTGAAATGGAGAGTAGTGATAGGGCAGAAGAATGTGTGCAAAAAAGAGATTGAGAGTGGGATAAAAAGAGAGATGGAAGTCAGGACCAGGAGAGAAGCAAGGATTGAAGTATTGTAGATCCAGAGAGAATAGCTGAGAAAAGGAGAAGAAAGGTGTCCAAATTTATGAGAACCACTTCCTGCAGTCTCAGAGTCAATTCCTACAACCACCATGGAGGAGGCCCCAGAACCTGAGATTGTTCTCACAGCCTCAATTCTCACTTGCCAAGCCGAACGACCTCTCTTGTCAAGAAAGATGTTATCCCACAAGAGTATGAAATCCTCCACAGCATTCAAATCTTTATGCATAAATGGGACAATTTAAAATTGATTATGCTGAAGATGTCTATAAAGTATATTGTATATATAGTATATTTCTATAAGTTGAGATGCATTCTACATTGAGTTGGAGTTTATACCTATGCAGAAAGGAGTGTTATGCATTTAATGTCAGTAATATTTGAGTAATATTGTAAATACATTGTTTGATTAACTATTCTTTGGTGTTTATATAATTCATTATGGTTATCTGTATAAGTACGTAAACGGTAGATGAGATGATGGCACCATATCATACGTGAGCACCTCGCTTAAATTTAAAAATTAAGGTAGACTTCCATTTCGGATTCACTGTCTTTTCCTTTAAATTAGTTTTTATGTTTTGGAGTTATAAATCATAACAGTGTGTCATTGAAGCTTAGGAGAAACCCTGCTCGGTTTTTAGGCATTACTGTGTTATTGAGCGTTTCCCCCCTCCCCCGCCCAATTCAAATGTTTTGTGTAGTTGCTTGGTTGATAAATTGTTCTTTTACCTTATATCCTCCAGTGTTAATGTACCACTTATCAAAAACCTTCTAAAATAATGAAAGATAACGAATAGAATAAATGATAAATGAAAAATAAAAAACTATTTGCTCAATCTCACTCAAAATATTAATATCATGATTTCTAATGCATCTGAGTTAAAAATGGAAATCATGACGAAATGTCAATGAATGGTATAATCTATTGCCTGAAAGAACTGAGGAAAATGTTTAAAATTATTACTTTATGAAAAACTTGAATAGTCTTTAACATGCAATTAATTGAAATTAATTTAACATCTAAGGAAAGAAAAAGGGCCATTTGAAACATGGTAGCAAGTGGCTAAAGCTTAGTTGAAAAATAAATTTGACTAAACTTATTTTACAGAGGGGGGGGAATTGTTGGTAGGTAAGGTTTTAGCATTATGTCGCAAGGTAGGGTAGGTTTTACTTTAATGTTGGAAGGAAAAGAAAAAAATGATTCTCAGTGATAAAGGGGCATGACTATTACCTTGGGGTTGGGTTTGGAAATCAAACCTGTTAAGTTGGAGGGGAAAGTTAAAACAGGTGTGAAGGCCTAACACTGAGAACGTGCTACCAAGAATAACTTGAAAAGCACTGAGAACTGTTTGAATATATAACACATGCAGCACTATCGAAACATGTAAAGGTTCTTTCCTGTCTGAGAGGAGTTGCGAGTGGAGTTGGTCGAGCGATACATGTAGATACTGACAGTGGTGGAGCTTTGGGCAGCCTGCTGAGGCTCCCTCTGGTGGTTGTGCTCAGTTTGCTGGCAGGAATATCACAGCATGTTGTTCACAAAGGGAAGCTATTGTGCAGGGAAAGCCATTATGTTGAAATCTTACATTAAAAATAATCGGAAGTTTTTATTCCGTATTAAAATGGAGCAATACAGTAGTTGTAGTGTACCTTTGTTGTCTGTTTGAACAAAATTAGAGGAAAGAGCACAGTTGAACCTGCTAGAAGTTTTGCTGTTGACACCTTCGCAGGCGCACTCTCCACTTCTCTTTGGACAGGGTCTCCAACTTCATGGTTATCAGTCTTGAAAAAGGGTCTTGGCCCAATGGGGTTCCAGTGACATCAGCGTCCAGAATGGCAGCTTAAATCAACCGCTCCTCTGGAAAAACGCATATTTTGCCCCATTAATCCATCAAATATAAGATCTTTTGAAAATATCTGAATTGATAAGGGGGGGGGCAAGAATGGGGAAAAAGAATGGAGATAAAAAAAAGCATCACTGTGGAGCCTATGGAAGAGAGAGATACAGCGCGCGGCTCTCCTACACGTGAGTATGGCGGCAAGGCTGACGCAGGGCCTCGTGCAGGCGAAGCGGCAAATATGATAAGGATTTTGGAAGAGATAAGGGAAGTCCAAAAAGATATAAAACAGCAACTCAATGATATAAAGTCAAAGATCGCCAACGTCAATCAGAAAATAGTGGTGACAGAGACTCGAATTGAGAAGGTGGAAGATCGCGTGCAAAACGTGGAACAGATACCGAGTAAGACAATAAAAATATTAAATCAACAGGAAAGTAAATTGCTTGACCAGGAGGGAAGATCGCGACAGAAAAATATCAGGATTTATAATGTTCCCGAAGGACTGGAGGGATTGTCGATGATAGACTTTGTAGACAAGCTGCTGTGGGAAGTGCTGGAGATTCCCCCGACTATGGAGATTGAAATTGAGAGGACACATTGTGTGCTCGTTCCAAGGCCTCCCGGAGACAGAGAAAGTAAACCACGCTCAATGGTAATTAGATTCCTTCGATTCAAGAACAAGGCGGAGATCCTACGAAGGACCTGGGGTAAGAAGAGGTATTTTGGAATGGGAAGTTAATATATTTCGATCATGTTTACCCCCTGGCGGTCCTACAGAAACGGAAGGAATATACCCAAGCGAAACGAATACTAAAGCAAGAAAAGATTAAATTCCAAACCCCGTACCCTGCTAAACTGAGGGTGTTTTACGAAGGAGAGATACAGCTATATCAGACAGTGGAAGAGGCGACTACAGACATGAACAACAGAGGACTGCCCATTAGTGTGGTCAGACTGAGGAAAAGTCTGGCTGAGCAGTTATCCCGATCTGCTTGGGAAATAGTAAGAGAACCGAGAAAGCAGGGGACGGGAGGAGGACGAGAGAAGGATATTAGAAAGAGACTGTGAGTTCTCCGAAGACAGCCCTCACCTCCTCCAGTAGAGCCATGTTTGGCTAACTTTAAAAGTGCTGATAACTAAATAGAAGCAAAAATAGATGGTGATATACCTACCTCAAGAAATACGTATTATAACGTGGATTATATATTACTCAATTTACATTATTCATTCATTCACTCCATTTTCCCCACCTAAATGAGAAAATGAATATATCTATATCTATATAGGAGGAATACACAGGGAAATCATTTCTGTGTAATGGACATAGAGTTTTTTTACTTAGTTCTGTTAAAGATGGCGCTGGTAACTGGCGACTTTCCGTGTGCTCTCCCGAGCAAACTGCCCTCTCAACTATCCTATACCTGAGAAGCCCTTCTAAACCTCCAATCTAGCGAGATCAAGATCAACAACACCCTGGCGAAGCTACTGACCCAGCTGGAGACCACCACACCAGAACTGCTTCTTAAACCCTGGACCACACCAGGACCCAACCAGTGAGGCCCACCACGTTCCCGGAGACCCGCGGTCTGCTACCGTGCCACAGCGCTTGGAGACACGGCCCATTCCAACCAGCAACTCTCTGGAGCAGACGACCACACAGAAGTGACAGCGGAGACCTCAAGGTGCCCCAGACGCCTCCCCGGAGCGACCACTGTAAAGCCGCGTTGGTGGCCATCCACAGCTGCCAGAAGTGAGGCCTCCGCTGCTGACCTCGGAAATCGAGCCCGAGGCTCAGCTGGAGCAGAGGCCTCTGCAACCGTGACTCAGCTAAAGGACTTGTTTCAGCCAGGAGCCTGGCCATCCGAGATTAAGTGTCAGCTTCGGGGCCCAACCCAATTGACAGCCCGGGCCCCCGGCAGCTGGAGGTGGCAGCAGAACCTCCCCCGTTACTCGGCCCGACCCGGAGATTGAAGCTGAGGGGCTTCAGGGTCCCTATGCCCACCATTCTACTAGCTAATGTGCAAGCCATAGAGAACAAGATGGATGATCTTAAAGGGAGACTCACCTACTGCAGGGAGATGCAGAACTGCTGTGTATTCTGTTTCACCGAGACCTGGCTCTCCCCTGCCACCCCCAACTGTGCCATCCAACCGGAGAGATTTTCAATCCATCGGATGGACCACACGGCGTCTTCGGGCAAGACAAGGGGAGGTGGTGTCTGCCTACTGATCAACACTGCATGGTGTTCGGATACAGTGGAACTGACAAGCTCCTGCAGCCCGGACCTGGAACACCTGTTGGTGAAGTGTCGTCCCTACTATCTGCCACGGGAATTCATCTCGGTCATACTGACAGCGGTCTACATTTCCCCCCAGGCGGACGTGGAGTGTGCTCTGAACATACTGTATGCCAACATCAGTGAACTTGAGACCAGGTATGCAGAGGCTTTGCTCATTACAGCTGGGGACTTTAACCAGGCCAACCTCAGAAAGGCGCTGCCAAAGTTATACCAACATGTCTCCTGCCCCACTAGAGGCCCAAATAGAGGACCACTGCTACATAGCAGTCAAGGATGCCTACTGTTCCGTCCCACGACCTCACTTCGGAAAATCGGACCATCAGGCCGCACTCGTCCTCCCGGCTTACAAACAGAAACTGAAGCGGGAGGTCACGGTGTCAAAAGTAGTGTCGCGTTGAACGGAGGAAACGGATGAGGTCCTCTGTGACCACTTTGAATTTGTGGACTGGTTAGTATTCAAGGACTCGGCAGCTAACCTCGATAAGTATGCCTCAGCTGTCATGGACTTTATTTGGAAAGGCACGGTGGACTGTGTGTCTCGCAAGACGATCCGGGTATTCCCTAACCGGAAACCTTGGATGAATTATGAGGTCAAGTCCCTTTTAAAGGCTAGAGCTGCGGCTTTTAGGTCCAGGGATACCAATCGCTACACGGAATCCAGGCGTGAACTCCGGAAAGCCATTAAGGGCGCCAAGAGGCAATATCGAGCCAAGTTGGAAGCCCAGGCTAACCAGAGGGATGCCTGTAGACTATGGCAGGGTCTAAATGAGATCACTGGGCACAAAGAAAAGGCTGGGAATATCAATAACTATGGCACTTCTCTTCCTGACGAACTTAACGTTTTCTATGCAAGATTTGACAGAAGAGGAGCGTCCCGCTCCCTCCGGATGAACCGGACCTGGTGGCATCGAAATTCATCATCGCCGAGGAGGACGCTAGAGGGCCTTCCTGAAGGTAAATCCAAGGAAGGCGACAGGCCCAGATGGCGTCCCAGGATGGGTTCTCTGGGCCTGTGCAAGCGAGCTAGCTGGAGTGTTTGCTGATATCTTCAACTGCTCCTTGCTTCAGTCTAAGATCCACTCGTGTTTTAAGAAGGCAACGATAATCCCAGTGCCGAAGAAGAGCAAGGTGGCATGCCTGAATGACTATCGACCTGTGGCTCTGACATCAATTGCTATGAAGTGCTTCGAGAGATTGGTTATGGCACACATCAGCCACAACCTACCGGTCAACCTCAACACTTTGCAATTCACCTACCGGAGCAACAGGTCAACGGCAGATGCCATCTCTCTGGCCCTACATTCCTCCGTGGAACACCTGGAGAATAAAGACACATACGTAAGGCTCCTTTTCATTGACTACAGCTCTGACTTTAATACCATCATTCCAAATAAACTGATTCCTAAGCTCTGGAACCTGGGCCTTAGCACTCAGATCTGCAGCTGGATCTTCAACTTCCTCACAGACAGGAACCAGGCAGTAAAAATAGGGGACAAGCTCTCCTCTACAATCACTCTGAGCACTGGTGCCCCACAAGGCTGTGTACTCAGCCCCCTGCTGTACTCACTGTACACCCATGATTGTGTAGCCAAGTTTCCATCAAACTCAATATATAAGTTTGCTGATGACACAGCAATTGTAGGCCGTATCTTGGGTAATGATGAGTTTGAGTACAGAGAGGAAATTAAGAACCTGGTGGCATGGTGTGAAGACAATAACCTATCCCTCAACGTCAGCAAGACAAAGGAATTGGTTGTTGATTTCAGAAGGTGTAGCGGACCGCACGATCCAATTTACATTGGTGGTGTGCAAGTGGAACAGGTCAAAAGCTTTAAGTTCCTCGGGGTCAATATCACAAATGACCTGACCTGGTCCAACCAAGCAGAGTCCACTGCCAAGAAGGCCCTCTAGCAACTTTACTTCCTGAGAAAACTAAAGAAATTTGGCCTGTCCCCTAAAACCCTTACTAATTTTTATAGATGCACTGTAGAAAGCATTCTTCTAGGGTGCATCACAACCTGGTATGGAAGTTGTCCTGTCCAAGACCGAAAGAAGCTGCAGAAGATCGTGAACATGGCGCAGCACATCACACAAACCAATCTTCCATCCTTGGACTCACTTTACACCGCACGCTGTCGGAGCAGTGCTGCCAGGGTAATTGGTGAAGTGTCGTCCCTACTATCTGCCACGGGAATTCATCTCGGTCATACTGACAGCGGTCTACATTTCCCCCCAGGCGGACGTGGAGTGTGCTCTGAACATACTGTATGCCAACATCAGTGAACTTGAGACCAGGTATGCAGAGGCTTTGCTCATTACAGCTGGGGACTTTAACCAGGCCAACCTCAGAAAGGCGCTGCCAAAGTTATACCAACATGTCTCCTGCCCCACTAGAGGCCCAAATAGAGGACCACTGCTACATAGCAGTCAAGGATGCCTACTGTTCCGTCCCACGACCTCACTTCGGAAAATCGGACCATCAGGCCGCACTCGTCCTCCCGGCTTACAAACAGAAACTGAAGCGGGAGGTCACGGTGTCAAAAGTAGTGTCGCGTTGAACGGAGGAAATGGATGAGGTCCTCTGTGACCACTTTGAATTTGTGGACTGGTTAGTATTCAAGGACTCGGCAGCTAACCTCGATAAGTATGCCTCAGCTGTCATGGACTTTATTTGGAAAGGCACGGTGGACTGTGTGTCTCGCAAGACGATCCGGGTATTCCCTAACCGGAAACCTTGGATGAATTATGAGGTCAAGTCCCTTTTAAAGGCTAGAGCTGCGGCTTTTAGGTCCAGGGATACCAATCGCTACACGGAATCCAGGCGTGAACTCCGGAAAGCCATTAAGGGCGCCAAGAGGCAATATCGAGCCAAGTTGGAAGCCCAGGCTAACCAGAGGGATGCCTGTAGACTATGGCAGGGTCTAAATGAGATCACTGGGCACAAAGAAAAGGCTGGGAATATCAATAACTATGGCACTTCTCTTCCTGACGAACTTAACGTTTTCTATGCAAGATTTGACAGAAGAGGAGCGTCCCGCTCCCTCCGGATGAACCGGACCTGGTGGCATCGAAATTCATCATCGCCGAGGAGGACGCTAGAGGGCCTTCCTGAAGGTAAATCCAAGGAAGGCGACAGGCCCAGATGGCGTCCCAGGATGGGTTCTCTGGGCCTGTGCAAGCGAGCTAGCTGGAGTGTTTGCTGATATCTTCAACTGCTCCTTGCTTCAGTCTAAGATCCACTCGTGTTTTAAGAAGGCAACGATAATCCCAGTGCCGAAGAAGAGCAAGGTGGCATGCCTGAATGACTATCGACCTGTGGCTCTGACATCAATTGCTATGAAGTGCTTCGAGAGATTGGTTATGGCACACATCAGCCACAACCTACCGGTCAACCTCAACACTTTGCAATTCACCTACCGGAGCAACAGGTCAACGGCAGATGCCATCTCTCTGGCCCTACATTCCTCCGTGGAACACCTGGAGAATAAAGACACATACGTAAGGCTCCTTTTCATTGACTACAGCTCTGACTTTAATACCATCATTCCAAATAAACTGATTCCTAAGCTCTGGAACCTGGGCCTTAGCACTCAGATCTGCAGCTGGATCTTCAACTTCCTCACAGACAGGAACCAGGCAGTAAAAATAGGGGACAAGCTCTCCTCTACAATCACTCTGAGCACTGGTGCCCCACAAGGCTGTGTACTCAGCCCCCTGCTGTACTCACTGTACACCCATGATTGTGTAGCCAAGTTTCCATCAAACTCAATATATAAGTTTGCTGATGACACAGCAATTGTAGGCCGTATCTTGGGTAATGATGAGTTTGAGTACAGAGAGGAAATTAAGAACCTGGTGGCATGGTGTGAAGACAATAACCTATCCCTCAACGTCAGCAAGACAAAGGAATTGGTTGTTGATTTCAGAAGGTGTAGCGGACCGCACGATCCAATTTACATTGGTGGTGTGCAAGTGGAACAGGTCAAAAGCTTTAAGTTCCTCGGGGTCAATATCACAAATGACCTGACCTGGTCCAACCAAGCAGAGTCCACTGCCAAGAAGGCCCTCTAGCAACTTTACTTCCTGAGAAAACTAAAGAAATTTGGCCTGTCCCCTAAAACCCTTACTAATTTTTATAGATGCACTGTAGAAAGCATTCTTCTAGGGTGCATCACAACCTGGTATGGAAGTTGTCCTGTCCAAGACCGAAAGAAGCTGCAGAAGATCGTGAACATGGCGCAGCACATCACACAAACCAATCTTCCATCCTTGGACTCACTTTACACCGCACGCTGTCGGAGCAGTGCTGCCAGGGTAATCAAGGACACGACCCACCCAGCCAACACACTTTTCGTCCCTCTTCCCTCTGGGAGAAGGCTCAGAAACTTGAAGATTCGTACGGCCAGATTTGGGAACAGCTTCTTTCCAACTGTGTTAAGACCGCTGAACGGATCCTGACACGGATCTGGGCCGTATCCTACAAATATCTGGACCTGCCTCTCAGTTTTTTTGCACTACCTTACTTTCTATTTTTCTATTTTCTATTTATGATTTATAATTTAAATTTTTAATATTTACTAATTTTCACTGTTTTTAATATTTTTAATATTTGTAATCCAGGGAGAGGGAAGCGCAGAATCAAATATCGCTGTGATGATTGTACTTTCTAGTATCAATTGTTTGGCGACTATAAAGTGTAAATGTACTGCACAGGGGCCCTCAACTCACAGGTAGGAGGGACTATCCCCCACGGCTAGACATTTCGCCTAGCTCAACCCAGGGTCATCTAGAGACCCCAGCCTTGGAATCACACCTTCGATACCTTTTTTTAAAAAAATTTATTTGCGTTTCTTGGTTCTTATATGTTCAGGGAGTAGATTGTTTAAGTAATATTCTGCAAATTTCGATGATATACTAATAGATAAATACACATGGCTAAGGATAAAGTAAAATTCATTTTTTAAATGTCAATGGGCTGTTAAATCCAATCAAACAAAGTAAAATTCTATCAAAAATGAAAAAAGAACAAGCCCATGTAGTATATTTACAGAAAACTCACTTAAGGGATAATGAGCATGGAAAATTAAAGGGAATGGGCTTCACTAATTTTGTTTTCTCCTCATATAAATCAGGACATAAAAGAGGAGTTGCTATTCTCATCTCAAGCAAGCTAAATTTTGAAAAAGTATTTGAAATGGGAGAGAAGGAGGGCAGATATATTCTGATAAGGGGGAATACAGACGGAAATCCAGTTACTTTATTGAATATATATGCAACCCCAGGAAGTGATATTAGTTTCTTACAGAAAATTACTAATATTATGGTAACAGAAACAGAAGGTCTCTTGATATGTGGGGGAGACTTAAATTTACAATTACAACCAAAGTTAGACTCTTGTAAGAAACAAAGTCCTTACATAAGAAAGTTAACACTCCTTTTGAGGATGTTGGTCTAATTGATATATGGAGGGATCTTTTTCCCCGACAGAAGGGATAACACTCATTATTCTGCCCCCCATTCCGTATATATAAGAATAGACTATTTCATAACATTTGGAAAAGATAAAGACAAACTAATCACCTGTGGAATTGGGTCAATAGATGTAAGTGACCATGCACCTATATATTTATCTGTTGATTTTGACCTACAACCAAAGAATACTATTTGGAAACTAAATTCAAGTCTACTCAGTGATCCCTATTTTAAGGAACAAATTAAAAAAGAAATTGGACTTGACTTAGAATTCAATGATAATGGAGAAGTTTCACCCCCCCCCCATTCTATGGGATACTCTGAAGGCTGTCTTAAGAGGGAAAATTGTAGCGATATCTTCACATAAGAAAAAAAAAGGAATAAAACATTAGAGGAATTACAAAATAAGCTGAAGGAACTAGAAAAAAAAACACAAACTGAGTTTGGCACAGGATACACTGGATCGCTCCCTACACAACTCCCTTGTCCATTCGTCCCCGCCATCCCTCCCCACTGATCTCCCTCCTGGCACTTATCCGTGTAAGCGGAACAAGTGCTACACATGCCCTTACACTTCCTCCCTTACCACCATTCAGGGCCCCAAACAGTCCTTCCAGGTGAGGCATCACTTCACCTGTGAGTCGACTAGGGTGATATACTGCGTCCGGTGCTCCCGATGTGGCCTTTTATATATTGGTGAGACCCGACGCAGACTGGGAGACCACTTTGCTGAACATCTACGCTCTGTCCGCCAGAGAAAGCAGGATCTCCCAGTGGCCACACATTTTAATTCCACATCCCATTCCCATTCTGACATGTCTATCCACGGCCTCCTCTACTGTAAAGATGAAGCCACACTCAGGTTGGAGGAACAACACCTTATATTCCGTTTGGGTAGCCTCCAACCTGATGGCATGAACATCGACTTCTCTAACTTCCGCCTAGGCCCCACCTCCCCCTCGTACCCCATCTGTTACTCATTTTTATGCACACATTCTTTCTCTCACTCTCCTTTTTCTCCCTCTGTCCCTCTGAATATACCTCTTGTCCATCCTCTGGGTCACCCCCCCCCCGTCTTTCTTCCCGGACCTCCTGTCCCATGATCCTCTCGTATCCCCTTTTGCCTATCACCTGTCCAGTTCTCGGCTCTATCCCTCCCCCTCCTGTCTTCTCCTATCATTTTGCATCTCCCCCTCCCCCTCCAGCTTTCAAATCCCTTACTCACTCTTCCTTCAGTTCGTCCTGACGAAGGGTCTCGGCCTGAAACGTCGACTGCACCTCTTCCTATAGATGCTGCTTGGCCTGCTGCGTTCACCAGCAACTTTGATGTATGTTGATTGAAATTAATAGTTTGGCTACACAAGAAATTAGAAAAAATATAATGTTTCTGAAACAGACGCTATGAAAGTGGATCTAAATCAATGAAAATACTGGCTTGGAAACTGAAATAAAAGATAGCAGAAAATACAATTCATAGAATTAGGGATCAAAGAACAAAAGTGTTAAAAAATAAGGTACATGAAATTCAAGAAGCTTTTGAAATATTTTACAAAACTCTATATTCCAAATTTCAAGGGGGAAGCATAGCCCAAATTGACACCTTCCTGAATTCTTTAGAATTACCCACTTCAAGCAAACAACAAAATAGAACGATGACTGCTGACATAACTGAAGCTAAACTAAAAGCTGCAATTAGTAGGCTTAAATTAAGCAAGTCACCAGGTCCAGATGGATATACAGCAGAGTGGTATGAAGAGTTTAGAAGTGATTTAATTCCTGTTGTACTCCCTACACTGAACTGGGCTCTAAGAAAGGCGCAAATGGCACCCAGCAGGAAGGAGGCGATAATCTCAGCTATACCGAAAGAAGGCAAGGATAAAATGGAATGTGCGTCGAGACCAATATTTGTTCTTAATATGGATTATAGAATATTTACCTCCATCATAGCCAAATGATTAGAAGAGTTTCTACCCACACTGATACATAATGATCAGACAGGTTTTATACAACACCAAACACAAGACAATATACGAAGGACACTTCACATTATGGATCACATAAAAAAAAATGAAATTGAAGCAATAGTGATAAGCCTGGATGCTGAAAAGGCATTTGATTCGGTTAATTGGAATTTTCTATACAGAGTTTTACATGGATTTGGTCTACATGACACAATTATTAAAACTATACAGGCACTATACGACAATCCTACTGCCAGGATTAAAATCAATGGATATTTATCTAACAGTTTTACCCTAGAAAGAGGCATGAGAAAGGGTTGTGCATGGTCACCGCTACTCTTCGCGTTATATCTGGAACCATTAGCTCAATACATCAGACAAAATGAAGATATCAAGGGAATTACTATTAAAGGGACAGAGCATAAATTGGTCTGTTATGCGGATGGCATTTTGATCTATCCAGGGCAACCAACAGACTCTTTACCTAAATTGATGCAGTCTTTTGAACAATATGGCCAATTATCAGGATAAAAGATCAACATCGATAAAACTCAACTACTTTCATATAACTATAACCCACCAAGACAAATTGAAAGTAGATATCCTTGGGCATGGTAAACAGAGTCTGTCAAATATTAGGGCATCATTATGCCAAAAGGTTTGGCAAAATTATCAGAATGTAATTATCAGCCTATATATAAAAATTAAGGAAGATATAACAAGATGGAACCTAGTTCCTTTTCTTAGTCTCAGTTCAAGGACTGAACCTATTAAAATGAATATACTGCCCAGACGACTATACCTCTTTCGGACCCTACCAGTAGAGATTAACCAAAATCAATTCAATGAATGGAGCAAGATGCTATCAAGATATATATAGCAAGGGAAAAGGCCTTGGGTTCATCTCAAAACTTTGCAATTAGCCAAGGAAAAGGGGGGATGGGGCCTACCTTCTCTTAGAGATTATTATTTTGCAGCACAATTGAGAGCTGTGATATGCTGGTGCAACCTATCATATGACGCTCAATGGAAAAACATTGAGGAGAGGATACTTTCCATCCCCATAAAGGCAATTATGGCTGATAACAACCTACAAAGTTACATAAATAATATTGACAACCCGTGGGTGAAATGGACTCTTAAGATATGGAAAACTATTATAAAAGAATATAAACTGGAGAGAGACATTGCAATTCTCAAATGGTGTGCATATGACTCAGATTTTACGCCGAATAAACTGGATGCTAGATTTAAGGAATGGACAGCTAAAGGAATAACAGCTATTTGCAATATAATGAAAGAAGGAACACTGTTCAGTTTTGAAATGCTCAAAGAGAAACACTTATTAGAAAAACAAGACTTTTACCAGTATTTACAGATGTGACAGTATTTAATAGGACAGTTAAAATGTAACCAAGGCAAGTACATGTCTGATAGAGCTATTTAGAAAAGCATATAATTCAGACAACGGTAGTAGAATCATTTCAAGCGTGTATAAGGGTTTGTCAAATCTTAAAACACATTTGACTTCATACATTAAAACAAAATGGGAGAAGGAAGGAGGGATAATAATATCTGAGGAAGACTGGACAATAATATGGAGGTATCAATGGAATGTACCAATTCACAAAAATGGAGGGAGTTCAGGTGGAAAAACTTGATAAGATATTTTATTACACCCTCTCAGAAGTCTCATTATGATAGTGACCTCCCTGTTTGCTGGAGAAATTGTGGAAATCAAAATGCAAACCATTATCATATTTTCCAGGAATGCCCTGTTATCATAGACTATTGGAGTGGGGTACATAATGCCCTACAAGACATCTTTAAATGTGAAATACCCTTAGAGAGTAAGACCATATATTTTGGGTATATACCTCAAGAATGGTTGAAAAGAGATAAATATTTAATAAATGTACTGCTGTTGGCTGGTAAAAAGACCCTTACCAGGAAATGGTTATCACAGGAGAGTTCAACTTTAAGTGTATGGATGGAAATTACAATGGACATTTACAAGATGGAGAAGGTAACAGCATCTGTTAATCATAAGTTGGAACAATTTTATTCATACTGGAAAAAATGGTTTAACTACGTAACACCTCATAAGCCTGATTTTATTCTCAAAAGTCGATGTTGTAAATATGTTGTAAAAAAAGATCTCTCCCTACTTTGTACATAGTTTTCTTCTTCTGATTGTTCTTTCTTTCCTCTGCTTTCTACTGTATAAGTGTATACCTCAGATAAATATTATGTGGAGATTTTTGACAAATATGACTATATGATATATATGTACAGTATCTGAAATACATCTTATGGAAACTTTTGTTTGATGATGAACTTCAATAAAAAATAAATTCCAAAAAAAAAGAAAAAGAGTCTTGGCCCAAAATATCGACTGTTTATTCATTTCCATTGATGCTGCGTAACCTGCTGACTTCCTGCAGCATCTTAAGTGTGATGCTCTGGATTTCCAGCATCTGCAGAACCTTTTGTTTTAACGGTTATCTGCTGCCTACAGCGGAACCTGTCAAACTGAGGTGAGCCATGCCTGAGGGCATCCTACCGGAGGTGAAGTAGGAAGAGCCGCAGAGGGAAGAAGGGAATGAGAGGGAGGAGACAATGCAGCAGGGAATGCAGGTGCAGAAGTTGCTCTTGTGGGAAATGGGAACGAAGGCAGCACAGAAGGCTCTATCTGGATGAGACTTCTTAATAGCACTGAGATTTCTCTGCATGTATTGCACTGCATTTCCCTTCTCAGTGCTGTCTGCCAGTTTCAGTCTGAACTTGTGCAAGTGCTACAACAGCCACTCCCGAGCCTTTAACAATGCCTCAGAAACTTGACACAGTTGATCCATTCTTTCTTTTCCTTCTGACACCCCTACTCAAAAACAAGGAACAGAAAGATACGTGAACAAAGTTCACCCTGCCTCTTGCGGCCTCTGTTTGTGGATGTAAATCACTTTGTCAGATGCCCAGTGAACAACTGCCCCCACTCCCACCCCCATAAAAAGGTTACCAAGATAAGCTTCTTTGCTTCATGATTAACCCTTGCCTCCACAGTTCCCTGTGCAGTTACTCAGCCTAATTCATGAGGCTAGGCTCACCTCGAGCTTAGTCCATTGAAATTGGTCCACAGGCATGATCAATCTTTTCATGGCAATCAGCTTCTTCCATTAAGCAACTTTGTATTTCAATCAACTGTGATTTTTAAAAAGAGAAGTGTGGCCAAGATCAATTTAAACAGTAAAGTGGTAGCCAGTACATTGCATAGTAACCTTACTGTCAATTCTGTTGGAATTAATGGCAGACTGAAGCATGGTGGACAAATGTGGATCCCCTTGAACTTAAGTTACATACCGTGAATACTTGCAGGGGATCAGTTCATTCTAGGACCAAGTTCATAAGTCTCAGTTAAATACCAATTTTCCTTTTTAGTCACAATAGCAATTTATTGCACCTATGAGACTGCTACAAGACGGGCAAAGGAAATGAAAACAGTGCTTTATGCTCCTCAAGGCTGCACTCAATACAGGTCTGTTCGTGTGGAGGCACACCTTTCACTGACATTTTGTTTCCTGACCATTATATTTTTACAATAGAAAATGGTACTGTAATTGGGATGTCAGATGCTGTGACATGGATTTTCTCTCTCTATGAATAAATGGTAATATCTGTCTTCAGATATCTCTTACTTATGTAGTAACGAGGACTGAAGCAAGATTAGCATGGCTACAGTGAATTAAAAATGTGCGAACGATGCATGATTATACTTTACTAAGTCTCATTTTGCATCACAGACAGATCAAAGGTCAGGGTCAGTGCATGTAGACTTGTATCACCATTCATACCATTAATGTTCTTCATTTGCTGACAATATTCTTTATTCTATGACATTGCAACTATTAGTGAGACTTGGGTAGGACTGGCAGCTCAATATTCTAGGGTTTCATTGTTTTAGGCATGATAGAGATGAGATTAAAGGGCAAGGGGTGGTGTTACTAGTCAGGGAAAATGTCACAGCTGTGCTCAGTCAGGACAACCTAGAGAGCACGTCTTCTGAGGCAATAAAAATAGATGACCATGTTAACAGGATTATATTATAGACCACCCAATAGTCAATGGGATTTAGAGGAGCACATTTGTAGAGAGATTGCAGACAGTTGCAAGAAACATAAGACTGTGATAGTAGGTAACAACATAATTGTATAGGGGCTAAGAGTGTTGTAAAAACAAACCTGAAGTCTTTGTGCGTAATGCAAGGAGCATTCGTAACAAGGTGGATGAATTGAATGTGTAGATAGTTATTAATGAATATGATATAGTTGGGATCACAGAGACATGGCTCCAGGGTGACCAAGGATGGGAGCCCAACATTCAGGGATATTCAATATTCGGGAGGGATAGATATGAAAGAAAAGGAGGTGGGGTAGCATTGCTGGTTAGAGAGGAGATTAACGCAATAGCAAGGAAGGACATTAGCCTGGAGGATGTGGAATCCATATAGGTAGAGCTGCATAACACTAAGGGGCAGAAAACACTGGTGGGAGTTGTGTGCAGGCCAACTAACAGTAGTGAGGTTGGGAATGGCATTAAACAGAAAATTAGAAATGCATGCAATAAAGGAACAGTAGTTATAATGGGTAACTTCAATCTACATATAGATTGGGTAAAGCAAATTGGTAAGGGTGCTGAGGAAGAGGATTTCTTGGAATGTATGCAGGATGGTTTTCTGAACCAACATGTCGAGGAACCAACTAGAGAGCAGGCCATTTTAGACTGGGTATTGAGCAATGAGGGAGGGTTAGTTAGCAATCTTGTCGTGCGAGGCCCCTTGGGTAAGAGTGACCATAATATGGTGGAATTCTTTATTAAGATGGAGAGTGACATAGTTAATTCAGAAACAAAGGTTCTGAACTTAAAGAAGGGTAACTTTGAAGGTATGAGACGTGGATTAGCTAAGATAGACTGGCAAATGATACTTAAAGGGTTGACGGTGGATATGCAATGGCAAGCATTTGAAGATTGCATGGATGAACTACAACAATTGTTCATCCCAGATTGGCAAAAGAATAAACCAGGGAAGGTAGTGCGCCCGTGGCTGACAAGGGAATTTAGGGATAGTATCAATTCCAAAGAAGAAATATACGAATTAGCCAGAAAAAGCGGCACACCTGAGGACTGGGAGAAATTCAGAGTCCAGCAGGGGAGGGCAAAGGGCTTAATTAGGAAAGGGGAAAAAAGATTATGAGAGAAAGCTGGCAGGGAACATAAAAACTGACTGTAAAAGCTTTTATGGATGTGTGAAAAGAAAAAGATTGGTTAAGACAAATGTAAGTCCCTTACAGTCAGAAACAGGTGAATTGATCATGGGGAACAAGGACATGGCAGACCAATTGAATAACTACTTTGGTTCTGTCTTCACTAAGGAGGACATAAATAATCTTCCAGAAATAGTAGGGGACCGAGGGTCTAGTGAGATGGAGGAACTGAGGGAAATACATGTTAGTAGGGAAGTGGTGTTAGGTAAATTGAAGGGATTAAAGGCAGATAAGTCCCCAGGGCCAGATGGTCTGCATCTCAGAGTGCTTAAGGAAGTAGCCAAGAAATAGTGGATGCATGAGTGATAATTTTTCAAAACTCTTTAGATTCTGGATTAGTTCCTGAGGATTGGAGGGTGGCTAATGTAACCCCACTTTTTAAAAAAGGAGAGAGAAACCGGGGAATTACAGACTGTTTAGCCTGACATCGGTGGTGGGGAAAATGCTAGAGTTAGTCATCAAAGATGCGATAACAGCGCATTTGGAAAGCTGTGAAATCATCGGACAAAGTCAGCATAGATTTGTGAAAGGAAAATCATGTCTGACGAATCTCAGAATTTTTTGAGGATGTAACTAGTAGAGTGGATAGGGGAGAACCAGTGGATGTGGTATATTTGGATTTTCAAAAGGCTTTTGATGAGGTCCCACATAGGAGATTAGTGTGCAAACTTAAAGCACACGGTATTGGGGGGTATGGTTTTGATGTGGATAGAGAATAGGTTGGCAGACAGGAAGCAAAGAGTGGGAATAAATGGGACCTTTTCAGAATGGTAGGGTACCGTAAGGCTCAGTGCTGGGACCCCAGTTGTTTACAATATATATTAATGACTTAGATGAGTGAATTAAATGCAGCATCTCCAAGTTTGCGGAAGACACAAAGCTGGGTGGCAGTGTTAGCTGTGAGGGGGATGCTAAGAGGATGCAGGGTGACTTGGATAGGTTAGGTGAGTGGGCAAATTCATGGCAGATGCAATTTAATGTGGATAAATGTGAGGTTATCCACTTTGGTGGCAAAAACAGGAAAACAGATTATTATCTGAATGGTGGCCGATTAGGAAAAGGGGAGGTGCAACGAGACCTGGGTGTCATTATACACCAGTCATTGAAAGTGGGCATGCAGGTACAGCAGGTGGTGAAAAAGGCGAATGATATGCTGGCATTCATAGCAAGACGATTTGAGTACAGGAGCAGGGAGGTTCTACTGCAGTTGTACAAGGCCTTGGTGAGACCACACCTGGAGTATTGTGTGCAGTTTTGGCCCCTAGTTTGAGGAAAGACATTCTTGCCATAGAGGGAGTACAAAGAAGGTTCACCAGATTGATTCCTGGGATGGCAGGACTTTCATATGATGGAAGTCTGGATTGACTAGGCTTATACTTGCTGGAATTTAGAAGATTGAGGAGGAATCTGGGTGGCACCTAATTAATTAGCTTGTTTATTTCAGCTTTTTTCTTAAAGATGTGCTGGGTGCGTTTTGACTACCGCTGTACCATTACATTCTTCGTGGCATTGTATCGGTCTGCAGCCCGGAGGTTGGGGACCACTGTAGTAAAAGATATGGATGGGATATCATTTGTCAAATGTGTTCAGTAAAGTTTCCTTAATCAATATATAGAGGTCCCAACTAGAGAGAGTGTGAAACTGGATCTTCTATCAGGGAGATAGGGCAGATTGCAGAATTGTGGGCAGGGGAATTCTTTGGATCAAGTGATCATATTGCCATTAGTTTCAAGATAATTGTGGAGAAAGATAGGTCTGGTCCCCAGGTTGAGATTCTAAATTGGAGAAAGGACAAGTTTGATGGTATCAGAAAGGATTCAGCAAATGTGGATTGGGACAAGTTGCTTTCTGGCAAAGGTCTGCTTGGTAAGTTGGAGGCCTTCAAAACAAATTATGAGAGTACAGAGTTTTGTATTTTCCTGTCAGAATGAAAAGTAAGGCTAACAAGTTTAAGGAACCTTGGTTTTCGAGAGATCTAGAGGCTCTGGTTAAGAAGGTGCATAGTAGGGATAGGCAGCAAGGGAAAAAAAGAGGTAAATGAGAGAATGCTTCAGGAGGAAATCAGGAGAGCAAAAAGAAGACATGAGGTTGCTCTAGCAGGCAAGATGAAGGAGAATCCCAAGAGCCTCTATGGATATACTAACAGGAAAACATTTGCAAGGGACAAAGTAGGTCCTTTTGAAGATCAGAGTTGTCATTTTTGCATGGAGCTAAAGGAGATGAGGGAAATCTTAAATGGATTTTTTGCTTCTGTATTTACTCAGGAGATGGATGTAGAATCTATAGAATGAGGCAGAACTGCAAAGAGGTCATGGACTGTATGTTAATTATGGAGGAGGAGATATTGCACTCTTGAGGCCAATTAGGGCAAATAACTCCCCAGGGCCTGACAAGGTGTTCCCTCAGACCTTGTGGGAGGTTAGTGCAGAGATTTCAGGAGCCCTAGCAGAGGTTTTTAAATATCCTTAACTATGGTTGAGGTGCAAATGGATTGGATTAGCTATCACTAATGTCGTTCCAGAATTTAAGAAAGGCTGTAAGAATAGGTCAGGGAATAATAGAATGGTGAGACTCACATCAGTAGTGGGTAAGTTATTGGAAGGTATTCTAAGTGACTGTATATATAAACATTTAGGTAGACAGGGATTGATTAATGATAGTCAACATGGCTCTGTGGGTGTTAGGTCTTATTTAAACAATAGAGTATTTTGAAGAAGTTACCAGGAAAGGTGATGAAGGAAAGGCAGTGGATGATGTCTATATGGACTTCAGCAAGGCCTTTGACAAGGTCCTGCAAGGAGGTTGGTTAAGAAGGTTCAGTCATTTTGCATTCAAGGTGAGGTAGTAAATTAGATTAGGCACTGGCTTCGTGGGAGAAACCAGAAAATAGTAGTAGATGATTGTCACTTTGAATGGAGGCCAGTGACTAGTGGGATCCACATGGATCGACACAGCATCTATTGTTGTTTGTCATCTACATCAATGATGTAGTCAATTGGATCAACAAATTTGTGGATGAAACCAGGACTGTGAGTGTAGTGAACAGCAGGGAAGGCTACCAAAGCTTGCAGTAGGATCTGGACCAGCTGGAAAAATGGGCTGAAAAATGACAGATAGAATTTAATGTAGACAAGTATGAGGTGTTGCACTTTGGGAGGACAAACCAGGGTAAGATTTACACAGTGAGCAGTGGGGTGCTTAAAAGTGCAGTAAACAGAGGGATCTGGGAATACAGATCCACAATTCTTTGAAAGTGTTGTCACAGATAGACAGGGCTGTAAAGAAACCTTTTGGCACATTGGCTTTCATACATCAATATATTGAGTACAAGAGTTATAAATTTATGTTGAAGTTGTATAAAACATTTGTGAGGCCTGATATGGTGTACTGCATCCAGATGTGATCCCCTACCTTACAGGAAAGTTATCAATAAGATTGCAAGAGTGCAGGGTAAATATAAAAGGATGTGGCTGGGACTTGAGGACCTGAGGTATAGGGAAAGGTTGAATAGATTAGGATTTTATTCCCTTGAGTATAGGAGAATGAATTGATACAGGTACTGTATACCAACTTATTAAGGATAAAGGTAGACTAAGTACAAAAAAACACAGAATATCTACAGCACGTTACAGGCCCTTTGGCCCACAATGTTGTGCCGACCATGTAACCTACTCCAGGAACTGTCTAGAATTTCCCTATTGCATAGTCCTCTATTTTTCTAAGCTCCATGTATCTATCTCCATGTGTAGATGGTAGATGGTAGATGGCATGTGGCCAAGTGGTTAAGGCGTTTGTCTAGTGATTTGAAAGTTGCTACTTCGAGCCTTGGCTGAGGCAGCGTGTTGTGTCCTTGAGCAAGGCACTTAACCACACATTGCTCTGCAACGACACCAGTGCCAAGCTGTATGGGTCCTAATGCCCTTCACTTGGGCAACATCGATGGCGTGGAAAGGGGAGACTTGCAGTATGGGCAACTGCTGGTCTTCCATACAACCTTGCCCAGCCCTGCATCCTGGAAACCTTCCAAGGCGCAAATCTATGGTCTCATGAGATTAACGGATATATCTATCTAAGAGTCTCTTAAAAGACCCTTTTGTATCCATCTCTACCATCTTCGCTGGCAGCCCATTCCACGCACCCACCATTCTCTGTATGAAAAACTTAGCTTTGACATCCCCCTTGTATCTACTTCCAAGTACCTTAAAACTATACTCCCATGTATTAGCCATTTGAACACTGGGAAAAAGCCTCTGGCTATCCATAGGTTTAATGTCTCTCATCATCTTATACACCTCTGTCAGGATAACTCTCATCCTTCGTCGCTCCAAGGAGAAAAGGCCAAGTTCACTCAACTTACAATGCATGCTCTCCAATCTGGGGAACATCCTTGTAAATCTCCTCTGCACTCTCTATCTCTATAGGATCCATGTCCTTCCTGTACCAGAGCTGACCAGAACTGTACACAGTACTCCAAGTGGGGTCTAACTAAGGTCTTATATAGCTGTAACATTACCTCACGGCTCTTGAACTCAATACCACAGTCTATAAAGGCCAACACACCATACACCTTCTTAACAACTCTGTCAACCTGCACAGCAGCTTTGAGTGTCCTATGGACATGGACCCCAAGATCTCGCTGATCCTCCACACTACCAAGAGTCTTACCATTATTATATTTTGTCTTCAAATTTGACCTACTGAAATGAACCATTTCACACTTATCTGGTTTGAACTCAACTGCCACTTCTCAGCCCAGATCTGCATCCTATCGATGTCCTGCTGTAACCTTTGACAACCATCAGCAAACTTACTAACCCACCCTTCTATTCCCTCATCCAGGTCATTTATAAAAATCACAAGGAGGAGTAGTCCCAGAACAGATCCCAGCAGAGCACTACTGATCACCGACCTCCATGAAGAATACGAACCATCCACAACTATTCTTTGCCTTTTGTGGTCAAGTCAATTCTAGATCCACAACGTCTACTTGGATCCCATGTCTCATTACTTTCTAAATGAGCCTCACATGGTGAAACTTATCAAACGCCTTACTGAAATCCATATACACTACATCCACTGCTCTACCTTCATCAATGTGTTTTGTTACATTCTCAAAGAATTCAATCAGTTTTGTAAGGCATGACCTGCCCTTGACAACCCATGCTGACTATATCCCTAATCAGATTATGTTTCTCCAAATGCTCATAAATTCTGCCTCTCAAGATCTTCTCCAACAACTTGCCCACCACTGAAGTAAGACTCACTGGTCTATGATTTCTTGGGTTATCTCTACTCCCTTTCTTGAACAAGGGAACAATATTTGCAACCTTCCAATCCTCTGGTACTTCTCCCGACCCTACTGATGATGTAAAGATCATTGCCAGAATCTCAGCAATTACCTCCCTTGTTTCCCACAGTAGCCTGGGGTATATCTCATCTGTTCCCAGCAACTTATCTAACTTAGTATCTTTCAACAGCTCCAGCACATCCTCTTTCTTAATGTCTATACACTCAATCGTTCCAGTCCACTGTAAGTCATTCCCACTATTGCCAAGGTCCTTTTCACTGGTGAATACTGAAGCATAGTATTCATTAAGTACCTCTGCTACCTCTTCTGATTCCATGCACGTTTCCACTCCTACTCCTGATTGGTCCTGAATGGATATTGAACCCATGAACACGACCTCATTTTTTAAATATATATTATTTCTGATTTTTGCACAATTTTTAATTTATTCAATATACATATATTGTAATTTATTTATTTATTGTTTTTATTATTTTATTATTCTTTTTCTTCTTCTTCTATATTTTGTATTGCATTGAATTGCTGCTGTTAAGTTAACAATTGAGAATAAACCTGATTCTGGTTCTGATTCTGATCCTATTCTCACACGGCTCATCCTTTTGCCCTTCACATACTTGTAGAATGCCTTGGGGTTTTCCTTAATCCTGCTCACCAAGTGTCGGGTTTTGGTGGGACTCAAGTGCAGACCAATGAATACTTTTTCACCAGGATTTATTAGGGAGCACAAAGACAACAGTTTTTCAAAAACAGAAGGCAGGCACGAATCTGAAATGGCAGGCAGAGGTCTTACCAGGAAAGGCAGTCAGGCGACGGCAGACAATCCAGAGCGCACAGGCAAAAATCAGGTCCAAGAACAGGCAAAATACAAAACACAGAATCAGGCAAAATCGGTAGGCAGAATTCGCAATGACAGGCTAGAACGACACAGGTCAGAACTAGGACAAACTGGCAGAGAGTGCTAGTCAAGGCAGGGTTTTAATGGACAGGGTAATGAGTGAAAATTAGACATAGGTGGGTGCAAATGAGGAGACAAGCAGGTAATTGGAGGAAGTCCAAAAAGGAAAGGGACTGGGCCAGAACCCACATGGTCAGGTGAAAGAAAACAGAAATTAAAGACTGTCGTGATCCAGAGCTACCAGCAGAGGCCCTTCAACCCAGTGTTCAGGCCGGATCCTTAACAGTAACACCCCTTCCCCCACCGCTACGGGTGTCTCCAGACGCCCTTCTTGCTGGTACGGGATGGCTCCTATGAAAGTCCTTAATGACAGAGGGATCCAGGATATCTCGAGCAGGAACCCAACACCTCTCTCCGGGGCCATAGCCCTCCCAGTCAACGAGGTATTGCAGTCCACGACCTCTGCGTCGAACGTCCAGTAATTGGCGCACAGTGCAGGTCTCTGAGCCATCGATGAGACGGGGAGGGGGAGGGGGCTTGCGGGTGGGACAGAGGGGGCTTCAGACAAAGGGCTTAATCCTTGAAACATGGAATGTAGGATGGATTCTGCACAGGGTAGGGGGGTAGGTTTAGACGTGCCGCCGAAGGACTAATCACCTTGGTGACGGGGAAAGGTCCAGTGTAGCGTGGCGCCAGCTTGCAGGAGTCCACCTTCAAGGGGATGTCACGTGAAGATAACCACACCTTCTGACCCTGGCGGTAACGGGGGGCCTCGATACGGTGACGGTCTGCTTGCTGCTTCATTCTGGCTGTAGATTGAAGCCGCGCCTTTCGGGCTCGTCTCCAGGTCCGTGAACATCTCTGGACAAACACTTCGGCTGAGGGAACGCCCACTTCCTCCTCCTGAGACGCGAATAAGCGGGGTTGATAGCCAAGATAGCACTGGAATGGTGATAAACCTGATGAAGCAGAAGGCAAAGAATTAATGGCGTACTCGACCCAGGAAAGTTGCTGACTCCAAGAGGAAGATTCCTGAGGCATCACACAATGGAGCATCACCTCCACCTGCTGATTAGACTGCTCGGTTTGGCCATTACTCTGTTGATGAAACCCAGATGAAAGGTTAATCCTAATCCCGAGTAGTTTGCAAAAGGCCCTCCAAAAGTGGGAGGTAATTTGCGAACCTCTATCAGATACCACTTCAACGGGGAGACCGTGAATATGGAAAACATGCTGAGTCACCAGGTTGGCAGTCTCCTTGGCAGAGGGCAGCTTGGGAAGGGGAACTAAGTGGACCGATTTGGGAAAACGATCCACTATGGTAAGAACGGTAGTGTTACCGTCGGACGGAGGGAGTCCGGTGACAAAGTCCAGTGCAATGTGTGACCAGGGCCTTCTAGGAACAGGCAGGAGTTGCAGGAGACCAGTTGGTGGCTGGCTGGAGGTCTTGTTCTGTGCACAGACTGGGCAGCCAGAAGTGAAGCTCTCAACATCCTTCCTCAGGGATGGCCACCAAAATCTTCGACTGATGAAAACCGTCAGGCGTCTGATGCCAGGGTGAGATGCCAGTCTGGAGGTGTGTCCCCACTGGAGAACCTGGGAGCGGACAGACTGGGGAACATACAATAGATTAGCAGGGAAGCCATTAGGAACAGACTCACCCTGCTGGGCAGACTGGACCACAGATTCAATCTCCCACTGTACTGCAGTGACCAGACATTGCTTGGGGAGAATGGTCGTAACCTCGGGCGCCTCATCAGTTCTTGGAAACTGCCTGGAGAGCGCGTCAGGCTTGCTGTTCTTAGAGCCAGGACGGTAGGCCAGGGTGAATCTAAAACGAGCAAAAAACAGGGACCACGGAGCCTGGCAGGAGTTGAGGCGTTTGACTGAACGGATATATTCCAGGTTCTTGTGATCCGTCCAGACTAGAAAAGGAGTAGTCATTCCCTCAAGCCAATGCCGACATTCCTCAAAAGCAAGTTTAACGGCCAATAACTCTTGACTGCCGATGTCATAGTTGCGTTCTGCAGGCGAAAATCTGTGGGAAAAAAAGGCGCACGGGTGTAGCTTGTCGTCCTCTGCTGAACGCTGTGACAGTATAGCCCCTACTCCTACATCAGAGGCGTCAGTCTCTACAATAAACTGCCTTGTAGGATCGGGCTGAAGGAGGATAGGTGCTGTGGTGAAACGAGTCTTTAAGTCAGAAAAGGTTTTCTCAGCCGTTGGATTCCAGGCGAACTTCGACTTGGAGGAGGTTAGAGCAGTCAGCGGGGCAGCCAGGATGCTGAAATTTCGAATGAATCGGCGATAGAATTTGGCAAACCCAAGAAAGCATCGGACATCTCGTCGAGAGGCGAGTTGTGGCCACTCCTCTACCGCTTTGATCTTCTGAGGGTCCATCTGGATTCCTCCAGCGTTGATCACATATCCCAGAAACGAAGTTAAACTCCGGTGAAATTCACACTTTTCCGTCTTCACAAATAACTGATTCTCCAGGAGTCATTGGAGCACCTGACGGACGTGCTGGATGTGTTCAGAGAGGGACCTAGAAAATATCAGAATGCCATCTAAGTACACAAATACAAATTGATTCAACATGTCTCTGAGGACGTCATTCACCAAGGACTGGAACACAGCAGGACCATTAGAAAGTCCGAAAGGCATTACCAGATATTCGTAGTGCCCAGATGGCGTATTGAACGTGGTCTTCCACTCATCCCCCTCTCTTATGCGGACCAGATGGTAAGCGTTGTGGAGGTCGAGCTTGGAGAAGATAGAAGCACCCTAGAGCAATTCAAATGCAGATGACATAAGAGGAAAAGGATAGCGGTTCTTAATGGTGACCTCATTGAGACCTCTATAGTCCACGCAAGGATGCAGGGACCTGTTCTTCTTGGTCACAAAGAAGAACCCTGCACCTGCTGGGGAGGAAGAGGGACAGATAATTCCTGCAGCCAAGGCCTCCTGCATATACTCGTCCATCGCTTCCCTTTCAGGTGGAGACAGGGAATACAGACGGCCCCTAGGTGGCGAGGTTCCCAGAAGGAGACCTATAGTGCAGTCATAGGGGCGATGTGGGGGTAAGGTGGTGGCCTGAGTCTTGCTGAATTCCAGCTTAAGGTCCAGATATTCAGGGGGTACAGAGGACAGATCGGGAAACTCTTCTGTAGGCAGAGGAACTGGACTTTGAGGAGCATGAGCAACACGCAGACAATGATTCAGGCAGAAAGGACTCCAGCTTAACTCTCTGTTGTTAGACCAATCAATGTGTGGACCGTGCTGAGCTAGCCATGGGTGGCCTAACACAACATCAGCTTTGGGGGAATCTATTACATGGAAAGCAATGCTCTCCTGGTGATTGCCAGAAACAAAGAGACTCACCGGAACTGTAGAGTGGGTAATCATGGTAAGTGTCACTCCGGTTACACCGCTGGCCTCCAGGGGTTGCTTCAGACGGGAGAGTGGCATCCCGAGATTGGCTGCGAAACTGGAACTGATAAAGTTTCCCTCAGCCCCAGAGTCGATAAAAACTGAAATGACACGTCTTCTCCCTTCAGCCAGTATAAAAGCAGGTAGCAGGGTTCGAGTGACTGGGAACCAGGGAAAGGAAGTACTGCTCACCCGTAGTCCCCTCTTTACGAACGAGCGTTGGCTTTTTACGGGACAGGTAGATACATAGTGACCAGTCTGACCACAATACAGACAGGCGTTGGTACTGACTCTCCTCCTTCTTTCCGAAGGAGACAGACGGGTACGATCAATCTGCATGAGCTCCATTGGGCTGGATGGGGGTGACTGAGGACTCGGGGAAGGAGATCTGGGTGCTGGCTGGGAAGAGGTCAGATGCCTCCTGGTGGTTCTTCGTGACCCCTGGACATCATGCTCCTGCTCATGCTGTTTTATGTGGCTGTCAATCTTAATGGCCAAATTGACCAGCTCCTGGAAGCCAGCTGGCAGGTTGTGGGTAGCTAGTTCATCCTTAACCGCTTTGCTAAGCCCATAGAGGAACACGTCAGATTGGGCCGCTGAATTCCAGTTGTCTGGATGTAGGGTGTAAGTTGAATCAAGAGTTAAAATTGGCATGTCTCAAAGGTAATGCTACAGTTGTTATGGGGGACTTCAACATGCAGGTAGACTGGAGGAATCAAGTTGGTACTGGACCCCAAGAAAGGGAGTTTGTGGAGTACCTCCGAGATGGATTCTTAGAACAGCTTGTACTGGAGCCTACCAGAGAGAACGCAATTCTAGATTTAGTGTTGTGCAATGAACTGGATTCGATCAGGGACCTCGAGGTAAAGGAGCCATTAGGAGGCATTGACCATAATATGATATGTTTTAATCTACGATTTGAGAGGGAGGAGGGAACCTCGGAAGTGTCAGTATTACAGTTGAACAAATGGAACTATGGTGCTATGAGGGAGGAGCTGGCCAAAGTTCAATGGAACAATACCCTAGCAGGGATGACAGTGGACCAGCAATGGCAAGTGTTTCTGGGAATAATGCGGAAGGTGCAGGATCAGTTCATTCCAAAGAGTAAGAAAGATCCTAAGGGGAGTAAGAGGAGGCCATGGCTGACAAGGGAAGTAATGGACAGTATAAAAATAAAAGAGAAGTATAACATAGCAAAGATGAGTGGGAAGCCGGAGGATTGGGAAACTTCTAAAGAGCAACAGAAGGTAACTAAAAAGGCAATACGCGGAGAGAAAATGAGGTACGAAGGTAAACTAGCCAAGAATATAAAGGAGGATAGTCAAAGCTTCTTTAGGTATGTGAAAAGGAAAAAAAATAGTTAAGACCAAAATTGGGCCCTTGAAGGCAGAAGTGAGTGAATTTATTATGGGGAACAAGTAAATGGCAGACGAGTTGAACAGGTACTTTGGATCTGTCTTAACTAGGGAAGATACAAACAATCTCCCAGATATAATAGTGGCCAAAGGACCTCGGGTAATGGATGAACTGAAGGAAATTTATATTAGGCAGGAAATGGTGTTGGATAGGCTGTTGGGTCTGAAGGCTGATAAGTCCCCAGGACCTGATGGTCTGCATCCCAGGGTACTTAAGGAGGTGGCTTTAGGAATCGTGGAAGCATTGGTAATCATTTTCTAATGTTCTATAGATTCAGGATCAGTTCCTGTGGATTGGAGGGTGGCTAATGTTGTCCCTCTCTTCAAGAAGGGAGGAAGAGAGAAAACAGGGAATTATAGACCAGTTAGCCTGACGTCAGTGGCAGAAAAGATGCTGGAGTCAATTATAAAAGATGAACTTACGACATATCTGGATAGTAGTAGCAGGACTGGTCTGAGCCAGCATGGATTTACGAAGGGGAAATTGTGCTTGACTAATCTTCTGGAATTTTCTGAGGATTTAACTGTGAAAATGGACAAGGGAGAGCCAGTGGATGTAGTGTACCTGGACTTTCAGAAAGCCTTTGATAAAGTCCCACATAGGAGATTAGTGGGCAAAATTAGGGCATATGGTATTGGGAGCAGAGTACTGACATGGATTGAAAATTGGATGGCTGACAGAAAACAAAGAGTAGCAATTAACGGGTCCCTTTCAGAATGGCAGGCAGTGTCCAGTAGGGTACCGCAGGGTTCAGTGCTGGGACTGCAGCTCTTTACAATATATATTAATGATTTAGATGAGGGAATTAAAAGTCACATTAGCAAATTTGCTGATGACACAAAGCTGGCTGGCGGTGTGAAATGTGAGGAGGATGTTATGAGAATGCAGGGTGACTTGGACAGGCTGGGTGAGTGTGCAGATGCATGGCAGATGCAGTTTAATGTGGATAAATGTGAGGTTATCCACTTTGGTGGTAAGAACAGGAAGGCAGATTATTATCTAGATGGAGTCAAGTAGGAAAAGGGGAAGCACAACGAGATCTAGGTGTTCTTGTACATCAGTCACTGAAAGCAAGCATGAAAGTACAGCAGGCAGTGAAAAAAGCTATTGGCATGCTGGCCTTCATAACAAGGGGAATTGAGTACAAGAGCAAAGAGGTCCTTCTGCAGCTGTACAGGGCCCTGATGAGACCACACCTGGAGTGACGTGTGCAATTTTGGTCTCCAAATTTGAGGAAGGACATTTTTGCTGTTGAGGGAGTGCAGTGTAGGTTCACAAGGTTAATTCCCGGGATGGCGGGACTGGTCATATGTCGAAAGACTGGAGCGACTGGGCTTGTATACTCTGGAATTTAGAAGGCTGAGAGGGGATCTTATTGAAACATATAAGATTATTAAGGGATTGGACACGTTGGAGGCAGGAAGCATGTTCCCGCTGATGGGTGAGTCCAGAACCAGAGGCCACAGTTTAAGAATAAGGGGTAGGCCATTTAGAATGGAGCTGATGAAAACTTTTTCACCCAGAGAGTGGTGGATATATGGAATGCTCAACCCCAGAAGGCTGTGGAGGCCAAGTCTCTGGATGCTTTCAAGAAAGAGATGGATAGAGCTCTTAAAGATAGCAGAATCAAAGGTTATGGGGATAAGGCAGGAACTGGATACTGATTGTGGATGATCAGCCATGATCACAGTGAATGGCGGTGCTGGCTCGTTGGGCCAAATGGCCTACTCCTGCACCTATTGTCTATTGTCTATTGGTAGTGATGGCGAGTGTGCGGAGCTGAATGGTGTAGTCCGAAACAGAATGGTTACCCTGACAAACTCGCAACATCTCCCTTGCTGCCTCTCGCCCCTGCTGGGAACAGTCAAAGACTCCTCTCATCTCCTCACAAAAGTCCTTAAACGTGTGGCAAAAAAGGGCTCTGCTGTCCCACACAGTCGTACCCCACTCTCTTGCTCTTCCTGACAGCAGCGTGATAACATAAGCAATACGGGATCGATCAGTGGGAAAGGTAGTGGGCTGCAGCTCAAAAATCAGCAAGCATTGAGACAGGAAGGATCTGCAGGTGCCTGGTTCACCATTGTAAGGTTCAGGTGGAGGTAAACGGGGCTCTCGGTCTGGTTGGGTTGGAGTCTGTGGGGCTGATGGCGCAGCAAGAGAAGGCAGGTTGGAGCTCAGCGCCAGCTGAATCTGCTGTAGCTGGGAGGCCATGCTGTTCAGAGTGGCAGAGAAGGCTTCCATCGACTGGTTGATAGAGGCAAACTGCGTTTCATGTCTCCCTAACAACACGCCCTGTCGGGACAGGGCCTCATGCACCTGGTTGGGGTCCGCTGAGTCCATCTTGGCCAGTTCGTTCTGTCGGGTTTCGGTGGGACTCAAGTGCAGACCAATGAATACTTTTTCACCAGGATTTATTAGGGAGCACAAAGGTAACAGTCTTTCAAAAACAGAAGGCAGGCACGAATCTGAAGTGGCAGGCAGAGGTCTTACCAGGAAAGGCAGTCAGGTGAGGGCAGACAATCCAGAGCGCACAGGCAAAAATCAGGTCCAAGAACGGGCAAAATCCAAAACACAGAATCAGGCAAAATCGGTTGGCAGAATTCGCAATGACAGGCTAGAACGACACAGGTCAGAAATGGGACAGACTGGCAGAGAATGCTAGTCAAGGCGGGGTTTAAACGGACAGGGTAATGAGTGAAAATTAGAAACAGGTGGGTGCAAACGAGGAGAGAAGCAGGTAATTGGAGGAAGTCCAAAATGGAAAGGGACTGGGCCAGAACCCACATGGTGAAAGAAAACAGAAATTAAAGACTGTCATGATCCAGAGCTACCAGTCGAGGCCTTTCGACCCAGTGTTCAGGCCGGATCCTTAACACCATGGCCTTCTCATGGCATCTTGTAGCTCTCCTAATTTCATTCTTGAACTCCTTCTTGGCAGCCTTGTAATTTTCTAGAGCACTAACAGTATCTAGTTTCTTGAATCTTTCGTAAGATTTATTTTCTTCTTAACTAGATTTTCTACATCCTTTGTACACCATGGTACTTCCACCCTACAATCCTTTCCCTCCCTTAGTTGAACATACCTATGCAGAATGCCATGCAGATGTTCCCTGAATATTTGCCACATTTCTGCCATGCATTTCCCTGAGAGCATCAGCTCCCAATTTATGTTCCCAAATTCCTGGCTAGTGGCATCATATTTCCCCCGACCTCAATTAAATGTTTTCCCAAATTTTCTGCTCCTGTCCTAGGCTTTTTCCATTGAGGTTGGGTGAGACTAGAACTAGAGGTCATAGGTTAAGGGTGAAAGGGGAAATACGTAAGGGGAACCTGAGGAGGAACTTCTTCACTCAGAGGGTGGGGTGTTTAACAAGCTGCCAGCAGAAGTGGTGGATGCAGGTTCGATTTCAACATTTAAGAGAAATTCGGATAGGTACACGTGAATGAGAAGGGTATTGGAGAGCACTGGTCCAGGTGCATGTCAATGGGACAAGGCACAATAATAGTTCAGCAGAGACTCGATGGGCCAAAGGGCCTGTCTCTGCGCTGTAGTGTTCTATGACTCTAATACAATATCATATCCTCCCACCATTGAGCACCATGAAAGCCAAGACTCCATCTTACCCTTTTATTATGGTGAATCCAAATACCTCAGCAACTGCTGTTCCGACACCCATAGCGAGGACTGATTCTGGTTTGCAATAAGCAACTGCAAAATATCCATTAATTATTGAGTATGGGCACTCATTGTTTCATACCATTTTGTTTCTCATGGGTTCTTGAGCTAAAAAGGAAGTGCATTATTCAACATTAAAAATGAAAGTAAACCTCATTTTAATATTAAAGTCTCTTCACATATGACTAACTGATGAAATTGAGAATGTCAAATTGCATGTAGGTCTCAAACTCGAGGGCTTCATAATTTCGGATCTCCCCCTCCCCCTCCCACTTTCAAATCTCTTACTATCTTTTCTTTCAGTTAGTCCTGACGAAGGGTCCCGGCCCAAAACATTGACTGCACTTCTTCCTATAGATGCTGCCTTGCCTTTTGTGTTCACCAGCATTTTTTGTGTGTGTTGCTTGAATTTCCAGCATCTACAGATTTCTTCGTGTCTGGGCTTCGTAATTGTACTTGTTTTCAATGCCGACTTCACTTTCTGACAGTGCTGCCCTATGACTTTTACCAAGGTGTCTGGAGGGCTGCTCTTTTTCCATAATCAGGAGCGAAGAAGTCAGTGCTGAATGTCTTAAGCCAAGTCAGCTTCCAAAAGTTACATTGCATTGGGAGTAGTTACAGACTGGCAAAGCTGAGAGTGGGGGTGGTCCCTGAGAGCTCATGGTGGGACGTGAACATCTTGTATTCTGAGAAAGGACAGGACTTCCCAGCTCTGCAGTACCATTGGAACTCTCATTGCTCTGGGCAGGAAAGAAAGCGTGCAGGTTTGCTTAGACAAAGATAATTTTCATGGCCCCAGGGCCTCTGAACCTTTCCAGCAACTGCAGTAGTCGAGCCGTTGATCCTTGCTGGCCGTACTGTGGCCTGTGAGATTTCAACATGTTCCTACACAAAAAGGAAATGCCCCATTCACAAGACTGACCTCCTGTTAGCTCATCATGGACTGCGTTTCCACAGAAACAAGAACCTGCTCCACCAGTTGCTGTGTTGCTTAAATGTTTAACACTTCCAGAGCTCTTCCCACCTCCTGTTGATGTGAGTGGAGGTGTCCTTTATGTCACCTCATGATGTCAGGCTATCAGGCATGACAATGTACCTCGCATTATATTGTGCGTCCCCACTACCTGTCCAACACAAATGGCTGTGTGTCTCAGCTACCCCAACTCCCACCAGTCAGCCTGTGAACCCAAGAGGACCCCATTCCTATATGGAGAAACTGGCTGCAACAGCTTGCATCCTTGCCTTGACAGACAAAATAGGAAAGTTAGTGAGGCGGTCACATGATATGCTTGGCGCTACAGTAGCATAGCAGAGCGTGTGACGCTATTACAGCTTAGGGCGACGGAGATCTGAGTTCAGTCCTGGCATCCTCAGTGAGGAGTCTCTGTGCGTCCTCGCTGTGGAATGCGTGGGTTTTCTCTGGGTGAGCTGGTTTCCTCCCACAGTACAAAGACGTACCGAGTAGGTTAACTGGGCATTGTAAATTGTTCTGTGATTAGCCTAGGGTTAAATAGGGGTTGTCAGGGGTCACTGGGTGTCATGGCTGCACTTTATCCCTAAATAAATAAAAAATAAAACCCTTGTGAGTATGTATGTAATATGGGTCAAATGATAGGTTAAAAGGTGGACAATAAATGCTTGCCAGAGGTCTCAAGATTCCAAAACATAAATATTTTTTTAAAAAGTGTGATGGATATCCACATTCCAGGGCCTGAGGGGCTTATTGATAAACTCAGCTTACTAGCACAACTGCATGAACTTTCCAAACGGTCCAAGTTGCAATACCTGTATTCGGAAATCCTATGTACGTAGTTTGTAAATCTTTTGTAATTCGGACGTATTTTATAAATTAGAAATTCACTGTGTGTTAAGAATTATTTGTCTGAATTGAAATATGTATCATTAAAAATAGAATAACAGTGGTTAAACTACTTTCTTCCTCCTTGGTTGGGAGGGAGGACCCACCGCACAAGCAGTGGATATTGGCAGCTAAACCTCGCCACAGAGTCTAGACAGGGAACTAATCTTGACATTGAAGAATAGCGAGGTAAGTAAAATCTCTCTGTAGTGAGGGTACCCATACTATATTGGATAGGGCTTAAAATGCTTTTTTGTGGACAGCGAATCTAACACCATCACAAAAGGCAGCACATTTCAATAAAAATGTACAGAACTCTTACCATAGCACATCAGACAATGACTTTGCCTAATAAATGTACTCAAGATCCATTACATAGAATCATAAAAACTTCATTTAATTTTTAAGTTACACAGTTATCTTAGTTAATTTCCTACCTTCCAAAACTCATTAATTTTATACAGATACTGTATTACCTGCTTTAGATGAACCTCGCTGAGATTTGATATGCAGAGCTCTTCTTTGAGTCAGGGATTTGGAATCTTCTTCTGCAATTTTTAGTCCTTGAAGATATTGTTATTGATCATCTCATTAAGCACCTTCTTATATATTTCTACATAGACTTTCCAGACATGTTTTGACTTTACAGTCAATTATGTCAATTCTTTTTCCATTTCTGTACTTATATCTTTGATATTTCCAAATTTCTGCTGGCTTCCATAATCACCTTAGCCACCTGGTCTGCAATCATCAGAGTTGAGACTTGCATAATTTAGTGGACTGTCCTTTGTGTCCAGTATCTCAAATATATGTTTCTCGTTGTCAGGGGTGGTTGGGGGAAATGTTCACAGTGTTATAAAGCTGTCTCAGGTGGAAAATTACTGCAATTATGTTCCCACACTGACACTAAGCAGATGTTGAAATGTCAGCATGACCCTTTTTTCACATTACCTTTTCAGCTCTGTGCTGACCAAGTCTCCTTGTTTTCAATTCTACCTGTTAACTCTTTCTTCTGTCCTCAACTGTTCTACATGTCCTTGCAGAGACCTCCTTAGCTAAATCTTTGGAGGATCCCTGCAGCCCCCTTGCAGCAAGAACATATCCCCTAAATGGAATTCTTCAACAGCCTATTCGGGTTCCTTTGATAAAAAGATGACAGAGTTTGTCATCGAAATGTTGGTTATAATCAATACCTGTATCCAGTTGGAAGCCCGAGAAGAGCTTATTCAACTGTGGGAAGACTTTCCAACTGCATCTGCCCCTCTTCTCCTCAACATCACTCAAACATTCAGTAGCAGTAGTCAACTGAAGCTGGAAGAGTGCTGGTTGTAGGGAAGTCAATCTCTTTAAGAGCTGCCTGCACAAGAGCTACAAGAACTTACAACTCATCACCATGAAACATCAATCCGAAACTGACAATATCACCTCTAAAGTAATATTACACTGGGAAGTGGTACTGTTCATGAATTTTACAATTGAAATTCTCACTCTTTATATTATTTCCACAATCAATTTTAGGATGAGGCAAAATGAAGTTTTAATGGCTAAAAGTAGGACTGAGGAATTTCGAATATATTTTTTTAATGTTCCTGTTTGTGAGCAAATTACTTTCTTGGCTGAACAACTTTAATACAGATAGGTAATTGCTTTTCATCTCATCTTTAAAATGTTGTCAGAAAATGCTGACAAGCAAACACAATATAGTAACTGTTCTCTGTCAGCATAATAAGCACCTACCTTTCTGCCCTAAAATTCCCCATCGATCCTATTTCTCTCTCTCCCTTACATTTCCCTTATTTTACCAACAAAAACTCACCCTCCATCCTCTCATTTTCACAGATTATCAGTCCATTTTCTGCCCCCTTTTCTTCACAGTTCCCTTATGTCAGTATCCTAAATCCAAGTCTGCATTTTATACAGGCTCATTTGGATTTTTCTGATTATGCTTTGGTCAGGCCACAGCTCCATGATTACGTTTCTCCCAACTTTGCTCGTCAGTTTATCGTACCACTTGATCGCCTTATAACATATTCACAGCTAACCACTCCCTACCTCACACTGCAGCTTCCTTTATATCATTAATCACATTGCTGTTCTCGAAAAATGATCCTTCTCTTCTGTTTATAATCTTCCTTCTGAACTCCCCAATAGTTTATGGTCCTATTCCTCACCTACCCTACCAGTCCCTTGGCAACATAATCTGCAGTCATGAGAATAGCTTTCAAAAAGTACATTGGTGACATCTGCTGCTATCCATCACTTATTCATAGAATGAGTCCTATCCTTGTTCTACATCTATTTATGCATGACCCTGTTTCCTCCAGTTAAACTCTAGGACGATCAAGCCATCTTGGGCTCAGAGTAAATCTTCAGAACTAGCTGAATTCCCAGTCCTGTCGAAAATTCTCAGCCCAAAACATCATCTGTACGTTTTTCCATAGATGCTGCCTGGCCTGCTGAGTTCCTCCAGCACTTTGTGTGTGCTGCTTGGATTTCCAGCCCAGCCTTCTCTTATAGACCTTCAGCATCTCATTTATGAGATGAGCTCATTATCTCACCATCATAAAAGTCCATCTACTGCTTCCTGCATAACCTTGTCGTCTCCAACCCTAATTGTTAAAAGTATCTTCTAAGTATTTGTTATGTCCTCCATAAAATTGCATGATTGTAAAGAGAAGTGGTTGGTATGGATGTGGTGGGATAAAGAGTCTGTTTCTGGGCTGTACAGTTCCATGACTGTATGAAATTCCCTACATCTAGCCACACACAGTTGTTTGACCTTCCTTCCAGCATAAGCTTCTATTGGATTTCTTTGCTGGCAATTACACAATGTTCCTTTCTGTCTGTAATTCTTCAGCAAATGAAAAGTTTCATATTTGCATATAACAAGACCTAGACGACACATGGACTAGTAAATAGAAAGCACTACCTACGAACCTTCCATCATTGATCTTTTGTAATATTAACACTATTGAATTTCTCATCATTTGTGTCATTAGGTCAGCAGTGACCACAAACTTATCCATACCAACAACATTATACCAACATGTTATACCAACATGTCTCCTGCCCCACTAGAGGCCCGAATATACTTGACCACTGCTACACAGCAGCCAAGGATGCCTATCGTTCTGTCCCACGACCTCACTTCGGAAAATCGGACCATCAGGCCGTACTCTTCCTCCCGGCTTACAAACAGAAACTGAAGAGGGAGGTCACAGTGTCAAAAGTAGTGTCGCGTTGGACGGAGGAAATGGATGAGGTCCTCCGTGACCGCTTTGAATCGGTGGACTGGTTAGTATTCAAGGACTCAGCAGCTAACCTCGATGAGTATGCCTCAGCTGTCACGGACTTTATTTGGAAACGCATGGAGGTCTGTGTGTCTCGCAAGACGATCTGGGTATTAGCTAACCAGAAACCTTGGATGAATTATGAGGACAAGTCCTTTTTAAAGGTGAGAGCTGCGGCTTTTAGGTCTGGTGATACGAGTAGCTACACGGAATCCAGGCGTGAACTCCAGAAAGCCATTAAGGGCACAAAGAGGCAATATTGAGCCAAGTTGGAAGCCCAGGCTAACCAAAGGGATGCCAGTAGACTATGGCAGGGTCTAAATGAGATTTCTGGGCGCAAAGAAAAAGCTGGGAATATCAATAACTATGGCGCTTCTCTTCCTGACGAACTTAATGTATTCTACGCAAGATTCGAGTAGAAGAGGAGCGCCCCACTCCCTCCGGATGAACCGGACCTGGTGGCATCAAGGTTCATCGTCACCGAGGAGGATGTTAGAAGGGCCTTCCTGAAGATAAATCCAAGGAAGGCGACGGGCCCAGATGGCGTCCCAGGATGGGTTCTCCGAGCCTGTGCAAGCGAGCTAGCTGGAGTGTTTGCTGATATCTTCAACTGCTCCGTGCTTCAGTCTAAGATCCCCTCGTGTTTTAAGAAGGCAACGATAATCCCAGTGCCGAAGAAGAGCAAGGTGGCATGCCTGACTGACTATCAACCTGTGGCTCTGACATCAATTGCTATGAAGTGCTTCGAGAGATTGGTTATGGCACACATCAGCCACAGCCTACCGGTCAACCTCAACACTTTGCAATTCACCTACCGGAGCAACGGGTCAATGGCAGATGCCATCTCTCTGGCCCTACATTCCTCCTTAGAACACCTGGAGAATAAAGACGCATACGTAAGGCTCCTTTTCATTGACTAAAGCTCTGCCTTTAATACCATCATTCCAAATAAACTGATTCCTAAGCTCCAGAACTTGGACCTTAGAACTCAGATCTACAGATGGATCTTCAACTTCCTCACAGGCAGGACCCAAGCTGTAAGAATAGGGGACAAGCTCTCCTCTACAATCACTCTGAGCACCGGTGCCCCACAAGGCTGTGTACTCAGCCCCCTGCTGTACTCACTGTACACCCATGATTGTGTAGCCAGGTTTCCATCAAACTCAATATATAGGTTTGCTGATGACACAACAATTGTAGGCCATATCTCGGATAATGATGAGTTTGAGGACAGAGAGGAAATTAAGAACCTGGTGGCATGGTGCGAAGACAGTAACCTATCTCTCAACGTCAGCAAGATGAAGGAATTGTTTGTTGACTTGAGAAGGAGTAGCAAACCGCACAACCCAATTTACATCGGTGGTGTGCAAGTGGAACAGGTCAAAAGCTTTAAGTTCCTCGGGGTCAATATCACAAATGATCTGACTTGGTCCAACCAAGCAGAGTCCACTGCCAAGAAGGCCCACCAGCGCCTTTACTTCCTGAGAAAACTAAAGAAATTTGGCCTGTCCCTTAAAACCTTCACTAATTTTTATAGATGCACCGTAGAAAGCATTCTTCTAGGGTGCATCACAACCTGGTATGGAAGTTGTCCTGTCCAAGACTGAAAGAAGCTGCAGAAGATCGTGAACACGGCGCAGCACATCACACAAACCAATCTTCCATCCATGGACTCACTTTACACCGCACGCTGTCAGAGCAGTGCTGCCAGGATAATCAAGGACACGATCCACCCAGCCAACACACTTTTCGCCCCTCTTCCATCCGGGAGAAGGCTCAGGAGCTTTTAGACTCATACGGCCAGATTTGGCAACAGCTTCTTTCCAACTCTGATAAGACTGCTGAACGGATCCTGACCCGGATCTGGGCTATACCCTCCAAATATCCAGACCAGCCTCTCAGTTTTTTTTGCATTACTTTAGGTCCCTTCTTTCTATTTTCTATTTATGATTTATAATTTAATTTTTTAATATTTACTAATTTTAACTATTTTTAATGTTTAATATTTAATATTTGTAATCCAGGGAGTGGGAAGTGCAGATTCAAATATTGCTATGATGATTGTAAGTTCTAGTACCAATTGTTTGGCGACAATAAAGTATAAAGTATGAAAGTAACATTAATATTTTGGTTCCAAGATATGGTCAGGATATGAACATCTTTGGTGAGTGATAGACAATAACCTTTCTACAATCTAGAAGGTACAAGTCATGGAATAACCTCAACTTGCCTAAATATATGCAACTTCAACAAAGCATTGCATTATACCACCCTGGTCAAAACAAGCAGCCAATTTGTAATTCCATCTATCACAATAACCATTGGTGTACAGTGGCTGAAGTGTAAGTAACTATAAAATAATCTGTGATTTGCTCCAGTAACACCTCCCAAACCCACAACATGCACCACCAAGGAGATAAGAGCTTCAGGTATATGGAACCATTATTATCCCAGGTAATTATCCCAACTTGGAAACTGGGGCAAGACTGCAATCATCAGGCTATAGTTCCTGGCTCACTCTTTACAACATCTATTTAGAAGTCAGCAAAGCAAAATATATGACTAAGGAGATCAATTTGTACCAATTGATAAAGCTTTACTGACCTCACTATCAAGGTGGTCCTTTCTGGAAAAGGTAAGAAATTGCAATTGTCCATTTCTTTCTTTCTTTATCTTAAAATGGCTTGGTCAGTGTTTAAAGATTAGAATGGAATGATAACCATTGCATTGATAATTCAAGGGAAAGATGTATTGGCTGATTATTGTGTGGTTCCAGTTTGAAAAAGAGGATTTTCAATTAATAATAAAAAAGTGAAATTCTTTAAAGCAATCCTAGTTGCTTCATGGTAATCAATTTAGAAGTGCTTGTGTGGTGATAAGATCAATTTTCAATAAAGAACCAGTGTTAAAGGTAATTTATGTGTTGCAATTTTTATTATTGAAACATTTGTGTAATTGATCTCATTGTACCCATAATCTCTGTTAAATGTTGCCATGTGATCACGAAATAAAAGTTTGCAATTTTAATTTTTAAGACAGAAAACAACTTGGATTGAGTTAATAATGAGCACCAATTCTATTTTGTTAACTATGTTCTCCATTTATATAAATGGTCATAGACCTGACATGTTAATTCTGTCCCTCTTATAGTTATAAAGAAGGCAAGACAGTGGCTATACTTCATTAGGAGTTTGAAGAGATTTGGCATGTCAACAAATACTCTCAAGAACTTCTACAGGTGTACCATGGAGAGCATTCTGACAGGCTGCATCACTGCCTAGTATGGGGTGATGAGAGGGTGGAAGGCTACTGCACGGGACCGAAAGAAGCTGCAGGAGGTTGTAAATCTAGTCAGCTCCATCTTGGGTACTAGCCTACAAAGTACCCAGGACATCTTCAGGGAGCGGTGTCTCAGAAAGGCAGCGTCCATTATTAAGGACCTCCAGCACCCAGGGTAGGCCCTTTTCTCACTGTTACCATCAGGTAGGAGGTACAGAAGCCTGAAGGCACACACTCAGCGATTCAGGAACAGCTTCTTCCCCTCTGTCATTCGATTCCTGAATGAATATTGAACCCTTGGACACTATCTCACTTTTTTTAATATACAGTATTTCTGTTTTTTGCATGCTTTTAAAATCTATTCAATAAACGTATACTGTAATTTATTTATTTATTTATTTATTTATTATTATTTTAATTTTATTTATTATTTCTTTCTCTTCTATATTATGTATTTCATTGAACTGCTGCTGCTAAGTTAACCAATTTCATGTCACATATTGGTGATAATAAGCCTGATTCTGATACTTATCATAGGTGATGCCTGACCTGTTAGATGTTTGCTGTTTTATTTTGATTTCCAACAATTACAGCATTTTGCAGGACAGGTATTAAGAAACCCAACAGATGGCTCATGGTTGTGTATGCCTTTGGTGAATATTTCTATCTGTCAAGTGCAAACATGTCATTGGCAATTCAAGGATTAAAGGCCTGGTCGCTGAGTAGGAAGTTTGTATTTCAAGACCTGATTCAGAGACCTGAATGCATATTTTAAGCAGACAATTCAGCATAGTACTGTGGGAATCCTATAATGTTCCAGTGAGAAATTGAACCTTTGGTTCCTCAGTTGAATGTATGAGATTCTATAGCACTGTTTTGTCGAAGGGCAGGGGATGTTCTAAAATAGCTAGTCATAAATTATTCTTTAAGTAGCATCATCAAAAAACTCATAATATGCATCTATCTTCACATTACTACTTTGGAGTCCATGCTGTATGCAAATAGGCAATTATATTTGCTTATAGTGTCACAAAAATTATGCTGTCTGACCGTGATGTGTCATGTAAAATTCTGATGTTCTGAAATACACTATATAAAATTCTAGTATTCCTTCTGTGTTTTTCTTGCAAACTGTTCTATTAAAAACTTGAATGAAAATAAGTCAGTTAGGTATAATATATTCAGTAGGGCTTCTTATAGGGGAAAAAAACTATTCACTTTTTGAAACTCCTTGTCAGATTAAAAGATGAATGTAAAGGCAATATCTTTGTTTGGATAAATACAAATCAATTAACAAAATAATGACAAAGTATTCCATAGAAGCTGAGGCCAAGAATAAACATGACTATTTTCATGCAAGTATCGCAGTAAATTTATATTTAGATAAATAAAGGGATTATTGAAGATGTGCAACACCATTAACTTATCAAAAACAGGATTTAACTATTTAGCTCTTCATTTAAACACAAGGTGCTACATATAGTTGGCATATCTTGACAGAAGGAAAAGGGAAATGTACCCAGAAAGTTAAGTCCAGTCAATACCTGGCTAAACGCCCATACAGTTAGGTGATAAATTTTAATTATTGCAGTCACTGTGTATTCACTCTCCTAAACTATTATTTCTTTCCTAATGCTTAGTTATTTTCCTCTCCTTGATTTGACTTTCATCTTAACAGCCTGAGTTGCATCACTTTAATATTGCAGTGTTTCTTTCACAATTCTTCAAAGTGATCATGCAAGGGGTAAAAGGCTGCATTGTCATAGATGTGGACACGCTGTCTATAGCCTGCATTTACTAACATGAATTTTCTCCAGGTTCAGAGGGACAATGCTTCTCCCTACGCTCTCCTTTAAAAGATGCTAGCAGGTGCCAAGGAAAAGGCTTCAGATAATATGTCCTGGGACACCCATTGACAGTTTCAATGGCTGTGAAAATATTTCTTAAACACATCTGATGAAGACATTAAACTACTCTTCAACCATTTTTAGAAAATTAGCTATTTACAAATGGAAAATATATTTAATTAAAAGACACCAGAACACTAATAGTGAAAACATTAAAATAAAACAGTAATAAACAAGGCAATGATATTTTTCCACATGCTTAGTGACATCATTTAAAAGAATACAATTGTCGTTCCTTTCTTTTAAAACCATAAGCAGAATCCAAGGTCCACCCAAGGCCTCTCCACAATGTGTCATATCTTCACTATTGGTTCAGTGAAGTATTCAGTTTTGAACTGGACAGTTGGATGCACTAGCACCTGACGTTCTAAGATGTGTCAGACTCTCACAGATGACCATACATGCATGGATGTTTGAGACTTCCTGACTCTGAGTGGCCAGTGGTTCTCTTCATTATTACTGCCGTTGGTCAGGATGGTTGAGCCCACAATCTTCTCAGATGTCCTGTAGAGGGTGCTATGTCATTTTGTTCTTGTACCTACAGCATTGTACTTTATAAAATGTGATGGCAATTAAACAGGCAAAGGGACTGGTCAAAAGCTTCATTCACATACATTATGTAATTATCCAAGTAGTGCTTCCAATTAACTGACGGGTAATTTTAGTGGTGGTGGGGAATATAAAATTTGACAAAATAAATAAATGACATAAGTGCTTTCACGAGGAAATCTGCAGATGCTGGAATTTCAAGCAACACACATAACCCTTCCGTCCTGATGAAGGGTCCCGGCCCGAAACGTCAACTGTACCCCTTCCTAGAGATGCTGCCCGGCCTGCTGCGTTCACCAGCAACTTTTATGTGTGTTACATAAGTGCTTTGTTTCCTTCAACTGGTAGTTTATTTCTAACTTTTTAAATTAACATGAATAAAAAATATTGGCAATCAAATATAAGCAAATCCTTAGAAAGAGGAGACATGGAATCAAGAGAGGTGGATTCTTTGTGGGTAGGATTAAGAAATGCAAGGGTAAAAAGACCCTGATGGGAGCTATATACGGGCCTTCAAACAGTAGTCAGGCTACAAATTACAATGGGAGATAGAAAAGGCAATGAGGGGCAATGTTATGATAGCCATGGGGGAATTCAACTGAGATTCAGGTTGGCGCTGGATCCCAAGAAAGGGAATTTGTAGAATGCCCATGAGATGGCTTTTTAGAGCAGCTTGTGTTTGTGCCCATTAGGGGAAAGGGAATTCCAGATTTGTTGTGTAATGAATCAGATTTGATTCGGGAACTTAAGGGAAAGGAACCCTTAGGAGGCAGTGATCATAATATGACAGAATTCAGCCTGCAGTTTGAGGGGGAGAAGATAAAGTCAGATGTATCAGTACTATAGTGGAGTAAAGGGAATTAGAGAAGGATGAGGAAGGAGCTGACCAAAGTTGATCGAAAGGGGACACTAACAGAGATGACGGCAGAACAGCAGTGGCTGGAGTTTCTGGGAGCAATTCAGAAAGTGCAGGATTGATACATCCTAAAGATGAAGAAGTATTCTAAAGGGAGGATAACACAATCATGACTGACAAGGAAAGTCAAAGACAGCATAACAGCAACAGAAAGGCCATACAATATAGCAAAAATTAGTGGGAAGTTAGAGGACTGGAAAGCTTTTAAAAATCAATAGAAAACAACTAAAAACCCATAAGGAGAGCTAAGATGAAATATGAAGGCAACTAACAATACAGAACAACAAGCGATTTTTTTCTGATATATAAAGAGTAAAAGAGAGGTGAAAGTGGATATTGGACCACTGGAAAATTACGCTGGAGGCAAGGAAATAGGGGATGAACTTAGTAGATATTCGGTGTCACTCTTCACAGTGGAAGACACTAACAGTATGCCAGAAATTCATGTATGTCGGGGGCAGATGTAAGTCTAGTTGCTATTACTAAGGAGAAGGTGCAAGGGAAGCTGAAAGGTCAGAAGTTAGATAAGTCATCTGGACCAGATGGTCTACAACCCAGGGTAGCTGAAGAGATTGTGGAGATATTTGTAATGATCCTTCAAGAATCAATAGATTCTGTAATGGTTCCAGAGAACTGTAAAATTCAAAGTTTGAAAGTTCAAAGTACATTTAGAATAGAGCCTATTTTAAAAAAAACCCACACAATAGGAGGTCAAACACCCAATGCGTGGGAAAAAAAGAACAAATTGTGCAAAAAATTTGTAAAAAATCAACAAATAACAGAGAGACCATGAACCAATGAGACCCTGAAAGTAAGTCCACAGCCATGGAATCATATTCAGCTCTGAGGTAAGCAAAGCTGGTACAGAAGCCTGATGGTGCAGGCCACACTGTGCACTGAGGGAAGGCCTTGTGTGGAGCACGGAGGCGAGTAAACCTCATGGAGTAGTGAGCTCAACACCGGTTCATCCTTCACCCTCGGCCTTGGCACTTTGATTTTTTATATCTGGCTCAGTGCTTAAATCAGCCAAACATCGGTTCATTTTTTTGATCTTAGGCCTAGGACCCACTGCTTCAATCTGGCCTCAGGCCTGCTCCAGCAATGGCTGTGGCCAAACCTGCATCCTTAAGAGTCTGGTTCGTTGAATCCTTCAGAATACGTTAGGTCGTACGGATGGTTCAAAAACACATCTCTCAAGGGAAGTTACAGTCTGTGGGTTGAAGTGATCGTTGTCCAGAAAAAGTGTAATTAATAGAATAGTTAGTGGTTTTGTTTGCTGCCTGTAAAGCATCATTGTGACTCGCCAGCGCAATCTTAACTGGAAGGAAATGTCACCCCACTTTTTAAGAAGGAAGGGTGGCAGAAGACCATAAGACCAAAATAAGAGTTTATAGGCTGGTTGTGGGCTCAGTGGTTGGGAAGTTGTTTGAACCTGTTACTAAGGTTGAGGTATTAGGGGCACTTGGAAACACATGATAAAATAGGCCAAGGTCAGCATAATTTTCTGATGGGGAAATCTTGCCTAACATAATGTTGGAATTCTTTGAGGAAATAACTAATAGGATAGACAAAGGAGAGTCAGTAGATGTTGCTTACTTGGATTTTTAGAAGGCCTTTGACAAGGTGCCACACATGAGGTTGTGGATAATACAAAAATAGGTGGAGGGGCAAGTAGTGTTAAGGAAGCAGGAAATCTGCAAAAGGACTTGGACTGATTAGGAGGATGGGCAAAGAGGTGGCAGATGAAATATAGTGTAGAAAAGTATATGGTCATGCACTTTGGTAGAAGGAATAAAGATGTAAACTATTTTCTAAATGGGGAGAAATTCAAATATTAGAGGTGCAATGGGACTTGTGAGTCCTTGTGCAGGATTCCCTAAAGATTAACTTGCAGTTTGAGTTGGTGGAAAGGAAGACAAATTTCAAGAGGAAATCTATCTTTATTATTTCTATCCACAGTACTGTTGTTGTTAATAGATATTAAATTGTCTTTCTCTTCCTACACATTGCCTAAGAAAAAGTTGACACAAAAATTTAGAAACAGACTTTGCCAAATGAAATTGATGTACTTCCTGGAAAATCTTCAACCTTAGTCTATCTCTGGCAAAATATCACACAATTATTTCATCCAATTTTTCTAAATGGTGCATGATTGGACAATGATGTATTTAAATAATTTCTATATATTTCTCTTTGTTGTTATATCTATAGGTTGCCTTGGTTATCCAGTGCTCCAGTCATATTCAAGTCACTGTTCTTAATAAACCTTGGCAAGTTGTCCTACCAAAGAAAAACATCTAGTATTGGAAAAAGAAGGAAACAATATTCAATTTTGCTTTTCTTCACTAAACATACACCAACAGAAATGACAATCACAGTAACATGTTTGATTGCTTTGTCTGAATTGTAAAATTGGAAAATGATGATGAAGCAAAAGTGACAGTTCAAATTTTTTCCAAGGATTTTATTTTAAAAATTTAGTCATTCAGCCATAGTATTTAAAGTGTCTTGCAATGATTATACAATTGAATATAAAGGTGACTATCAATTAATTATTCACTTCTTACAAATTAAGACCATCCTTTACCTGTGTCATAATGTAATTGTTTAAAATGTATTTTCATGTATACTGTAATGTATTTAGAAGGTAGTGAAAGGCCAATCAAATTAAAGCCTTTAATTATCTGATTGAGCCTTAAGCTTGTGGTAGGGTATATTTTTGTTATAGATCATAGAGAATTACAGCACAGAAACCTTTGGTCCATCTACCCAAGCTGAACTATTACTCTGCCTACTCCCATTGACCTGTTCCCGGACTAAGACCTCCATATCCTTCCCATCCATGTAGTTATCCAAACTACACACCTCTTACATGTTGAAATCGAATCCACATCCCTTACTTCCAGAAGCAGCTTGTTCCACACCCTCACCACTACGTGTGAAGAAACTTCCCCTCATGTTCCCCTTAATGATTTCACCTTTCACCTTTCACCCTTCACCCATGACCTCCAGTTCTAGACTCACCCAACCTCAGTGGAAGAAGCCTGCTTGCATTTACCCTATCTGCTGCCTACCACTCATAATTTTATATATCTCCATAAAATCTCCACTCGTTCTCTTTTGCTCCTGGGAATAAAGTCCTAAAGTCCCAGAAACTTTAGGACTAGAATAAGGGTTAGAATAAAGTCCTAACCTAGTCAAACTTTCACAATATCTTAGATCTCAAGTCCCAGAAACATCCTTGTAAACTTTCGCTGTAGTTTTTAAATCTTATTGTTCTCTTTTGTGTAGGTAGGTGACCAGAACTCTATACAATACTCCAAATTATGTCTCACCAACATCTTACACAACTTCAACAAAACATCCCAACTCCTGTTCTCAATACTCTGATTTATGAAAGATATTTTTGAAATATTTGATTAAAATGTCTTCATTGAACATATTTACAGTATATATGCATATTTAAAGGTTTTGCATCAGTGGGGGAAGTAATTTCATAACTAAATATGCTTTATTTGCAAATATTCTGTTGGGCCTGAAGAGGTTATAGTTCTGCCAAGGCTAGTCAATATTAAATTATGTTTGCATTGCAACAATGAGTGGGATTAAGTAGGTTGAGGACTGTACCCTTTCATTTGGAACTAAGCTCAGTTTTTTTCATCTGGATTTGTATTTTGTGCTAAAGCCCAAGAATGTATTTTAATTAACAACACATAATGATATTACTTAAAAATCACAAATAAAGCTCACTATAACAATCTAGGGAATGAAAAACATAGAACAACAAATGCTGAAAATACCCAGGAACATGTGAGAATGAGAGACGGAAGGTGAAGTCAGTGAAAACTTCTGCTCTCTTCCAAAACGTGGAAATGCTGCCAGACTGCTCATCACAGAATCCCAGCTTCTGCAGCGTCTGCTTTTAGGTTACTGTGAAAGTTGAGATTATTCAATGAACTTTAGAAGCCCAGATTAACCCTTCTAATACTGGAATAACCAAGTGATCAGATGGCCACAGTGGAGAGCAATGGTTCATATTTAAACAATGACATTTATTAAAATGGGAATTAATTGTTTTGACCCATCTTTCACTGTCCCTGAACAATCAGCTCCTGATGAAAGGCTCATCAGATTTTTTGCATCTGTATATTTTGCTTTTGTTTTCCTTTTAGATCACTCACTCATTGACAGGCTGTGTTATTGTACTCAGAAATCTCATATCTTGAAAAATAATGACAACAAAAGAAAGGTCATTGATACTGGCAATGAATTAAATTTCTTTCCAGGGATTTAAGAATTCCTTTTTAATAACTTGACACTTCTCGGAATGGCTGATTTACTAGTCAGACTTGGAAATACATGATTTTAAGAAATATTTTACTTACAAATATCAGGGCATATTCATATTTTGAATACAACAATTTATATATCCCATTTTTTTCTTTCTGGAAGAGTGGTCTTAACTTTAATTTGAACCAATATATTAAATTTGCAACATTTAGCAGATCTAATTAATTCATAATTAACTAGATAGCAATTTCATGGTCCATGGGATCTCTGGATTCCTCCAGGAACGTGGTAGTCTGGTCCATTTGGTTGATAGTGAAAGATGGATCCACGATGACAGCCTTTTTTGCATTCAATAAACAGAAAGCCATATTTGCCTAGGATATTAGTGCTTTTTACTTTATGGATGTCCATCTCTGTGACTACTGACAAAAACAATCTGGACTGCTTCACATAAAACCAGGAGGCGGTCATGTTCCTCACCTATTTTCTCGTTTTAGGATCTTAATTTAATGCTTTGCAATGTAACATGTGAGATTTGATTTAATTTTCATATTAATAAGATAACCTAGCAAGTGTTGACCAATTAATTTATTTTCCTTTTCCCTATTGCAAGTAAAATATGGTTTACATGCTGAATAAAAATGAATACCTTCAAACCCCTATTATAGTCTAAAAATGCACACTGATTTAAAATAAGGAAACATTACTTCATCCATGCATCTTGCCTGATAATGATGCCTATTTACCTTCTTTATCTGCGCAGTATAATTTACGTCAGTAAATGTAAACTTATAGGAGAGCAGCCTATCCGATCATTTTTACAATTAATACTGTACTGTGCAAGGTCGACAGGAAACAGAATCTTTTCCTTGTTGTCTGTTTTCAAATTAGGATGCTGGTTCTGCTCAAATTGCATTATCTATTGATCAATTCTGTTAGTGTGTCCTGCTGAACCATTTACGTATACAACACTACCACTGAAAGGTGGACTCCTCATACAGTATGCAGGTGCTGGAGTCTGTTGCCGGCTCAGTTGTATTTGATTTTCCCTCATTGTGCTGATCCAGCAATACTTGATGCAGGGGTGGAGAGTGCACCACTAAAGGGACCATCCCCAATTAATGCTGAGATTCGACATTACCGAACAACACAGCAGCCAATGAGCTGTGAGAGCTGTGAAATACAGCAATATATCACTAGAGGGATTTCTGGGAAACTGCAGTGCTCTTACTATGATGCTGACCTAAACATTTCAGCACTTCTTCTCTCTCTCTCTTTCTCTCTCTCTCTCTCCTTTTCTCTGTGCTTCCTCTTCTTATGTTGTGAGTCAGGTCTTATTTTTTAAAAAAGTAAAGTTGGCTTAAGTCTTTAGGAACCAGGTTTCCTTTCCTTACTCTGTCTGCACGAATGTCCTGAAAATCGTTCTGATGAGAACTTCTCCGTAAGGAGCACAGGCTAAGGTAAGGCTGCCCAGCTGCAGTAGATGATTGAAAGTACTTCTCTCAATTGCATGCATCAATGTCAGGCTTCTGCTGCCTCAGCCCGCACTGCACTGCAGCCAGAGGTTTCCCAGTGTTATATAAAGCTGCAGTCCTCGTCCTTCTGCTGTTGAATGTAATTTGGTAAGAGTTTGATGCCTTTGTAATGAACTGAGATGAATGACATACATGAGAAACAATGCTACAACGTTTGAAAGAGGAAATGAAATAGTGCTGTAGTATTTATTTAAACATGTAGATTCCTGATAACAGACTCTGCTATGCTGTAGATCATTTGTGTCTCTTTTTACATAGGTTTAGCAGATCAGGTTTGATGTATTTGCACAGCCAGCATTTATATTACTTTTTTCCCAGTCTTGAAAATCAAACAGTTGCCTGCCACTGAATAAAATATAGCGCTCTCCATTTTATAAATGAGGTTCAATGTAATTTGGAGAATCTTAACTGCTATGTTTGGTTGCATTGAAACTAGATTCAGATCTATATTCTGTAAAACTATAACCTTACTGTGTTTTAATAAATAAATTACATTAATTCCAATGATTGTTGTATTGTCAATTTATTAAATGAGTGAAAAGTTAACTATTTGATCAACACTTTCCTTCCCCTTACACAAATGTGGAAAATGAACCAAATAAGGGGTAAGTATGAATGACCTGTAGAAATGATATGAAGATGCCATGGACAAACCTGAAGTTGACCCCACCTCAACTCCAACTTTAAACCAATCTTGAGAGAATTTTTGACTTTTTGTTAACTTGAGAGAGCTTTTTCAAGAGTTAAAGCATCTTTACAATTGCTTTGGGTGTAATGTGAGGGTAGATCATGTTCAGAACAGAAGCTGCTTACTCAATTATTCCTGGTTACGTGAGAAAAGACAAACACATGCAAAAGTAGAAAGGATGGTGGGACTGAAGTAAAATAAAAACTGTAAGAGGTTTCACTTCAAAGTTTAACAGTGCATCATCCAACTAGCTTTGAAACACTAGATGAAATAAGCACTCAGTACTCTCGTGTTTGAACAATATTTTCCCTATAAACATCTTGATTCCTCGCTGTTGACAGTAACATGGGTTGATCTCATGAATTCATATTGACAGCTGGTCAGTTCCTACTTTTTCCAGCATTTTTGGAATGTCTTGGACTCAATTAAAAGTTTAGTTGCTTAATATTAAATGAATTCAGATTTTACCACGAAGTTCATTTCATGCTTGATATATTTTAAATATTGTGTATGAATCTTTATTTAAGTACAGTATGAGCTGAACAATGTTATTAAAGAGAATAATGAGTTAAGTTTGTTGAGGTCATTCATTTCTTCAGTATGTTTTTTTAAGCTGATTACTTCAGAAAAATATAAGTTAATAGCACATAAGCTAGATGAAGCATACTATCTTAATATTATATTTGACAAACTATAATTGAATTAGGATTTAAATATTTTATGGATGTTTGTCCTGAGATCATTTTCTAAAATGAATTAGCATGAAAAATCCTGATACATTTGGTACAGTCAGCCTTTGTATTGCTAATAATTTACTATCATCTACTCTCACTGTCACCTTCTTCATTAGAGAGAGAGTTGTGTTTCGAAACTTTGATCAATAAAGCTTTGAATGGAACCTGATTTTATGCATTTTATCTTTTGACCAAAAACACTTGTTAAAAAAAAATCTTCACTTGTGTTTTGGTGAAGTGGTTTGCATCGAATCATGAATTATAACATATTGTATTTTCCTCTTGACACAACTGGAACTGGAGAAGAAATAAATTGTTTCACACCAATATGTTGGTGTGAAAGAATTCATTACTATTGTTAATGCCTGATATAAGCTTACTTGGTTGAAGTGAAGTGTTTACATTGCTCTGCTTACACAATGGTCAGCTGATATAATATGATGTACACTCCTCTGACTTATCCTTAACTCAGTTGATGAGACTTTATCCAAGTCTCCCTAACCAGCCACAATATTTTACTGAAATTTGACAGCCCTAGCCAAAGCTATATTGGTTTCAGGTTTGAATATAATTATTTAAATACTAACTGCAGTGAAAAGCTGATGGGCTGGACAATTTAGGAACTGATACGTTGTGCTCTTCCATAGAGTTAGTACAAGGGTCTGGTGAAGATAAAAATAAATGGGCAGGTAGTATCCTGAAATTAATGGTTTAGTTCCAATCCAATCCAATTCGTTGGAGTTTAAATTGATTTTCAAGACTCAAATCCTCTTTGAAGCACATATAGATTAATTCCTTCCAGAAACCATCAATTTCTCTTTTAAGTTTGCACCCTGATTTAAAATGTTATTTTAAGTATGTTTCTCTCTCCATTCTGATAATAAAATAAAGCTATGATGCAGGCATGGTAGTTGATTTTGTAGGATCAAGCAAATCGAGTGCTGAATGTGCGGTATATGGATTTTATTAAAGTTCAACAAGGTACGGTAGTTGATTCAGAAAGTCAGGTGGCATGAGAGCTGGAGAAACTACGTTGTATGGATTCAGAATTGGCTTGTCCACGGAAGACAGAGTGTGGGAGAAGATGAAGTGTAGTTTGTCTGGAGGTCAGTGACCAGTGGTGTTCTGCAGAGATTTGTCCTGTGACCCCTGCTTTTCGTGATTTTCATAAATGACCTAGATAAGAAAATGGGTTAGTAAGTTTGCAGAAGTTATGAAGATTGGTGGTGCTGTGGATAGTGCAGAAGGTTGGTGTGACTTATAACAGGACATTGCTAGGATGCAGAGCTGGGCTGAGAAGTGACAGATGAAGATTAATCCAGAGAAGTATGAAGTGATACATGGGAGGTCAATCTTGAAGAAAGAGTACAAGGTTAATGGCAGGATTGTTAACAATGTGGAGGAACCTGAGAGACCTTGGGGTCCACATCCGTAGATCTTTCAAAGTTGCCATGCAAGTTGATGGTATGTTGAGAAGGCCTATGGTGTGTTGGCTGGGGGACTGGGGTAATTATAAAACTCCAGTTTGACCATACTTGGAGTATTGTGTTCAGTTTTGATTGCCGCACTACAGGAAATATATGAAAGCTTTAGAGAGGACGCAGAGGAGATTTACCAGGATGCTGGCTAGATTGGAGAGCATATCTTATGAGGGAAGGATGAGCGAGCTAGGGCTTTTCACTTTGGAGGGAATGAGGATGAGAGGTGACTTGCCTAATGATGATAAGAGGCATAGATAGAGTGGACAGCCATCATGTTTTATTTTTCTGAGAGCAGCGATGATTAATACAAGGGGGCAGAATTTTAAGGTAATTGGAGAAAAGTTTAGGGCAGATGGCAGAGGTAAGTTTTTTTTACATAGAGGATGCTGTCTGCATGAAATGCACTGCTAGAGTTGATGGTAGAGGCAGATAGATGAGGGACATTTAAGAGACTCTTAGATAAGTACATGGATGAATGAAAAAAAGAAGGCTATATGGAGGGACAATTGTGCTGATGTTGGAGTAGGTTAAAAGGTCAATAAAACATTGGGAGCCGAAGGACATGTACTGTGCTGTACTGTTCTACTGTATGCTTTAGGTTCTACAATAGCATTCATTGTGCTGGTGAATCAAATGGTGTATTGATGCAAATTTCCTCTGCATTCAGTGCAGTCACACAGTCACAATGTTTCTTAACAATATTAGAAATCACAAAATCACAAATAACTATCATAAGTTAATGTTAACAACACCCAAGTCAGAGTTGAGACTTTAAAGTGAGCTGCAAAGACTTAGAATTTATGGTCAATGTCAAAGAGACATATGCCCTACTGACCAGAAAATAATTTACCCACAACAATCTAATAGCCTCTGTGCTAAAAAAACATATTTCTTTAACTTGCATGTTCAAAGAGATATTTGGAATTTATCAGTTGCCATATCATCAGCCTGGCAAGTCACATTAAGGACACTCTTACAGACAAGAGACTTGTTTAAATTAAAATTTTAAAATTATTTAAACTTCTAACTGAAGATTGCACCATACCCAAACAATTAAAATAGGATAGAGAATGGGCTTCCTGTGGGTACCCCAGATTTTCTTCCACATCCCAAAGACATGCAGCTTGGTAGATAAATTGGCTGCAGATAGATCAGTGGCAAGAGGATCAGGAGGATGTTAATGGACACATGAGAAATAGTAGGTTACAGGAAGGTACATGGGAAATGAGATGGATGGAATTATTATCAATGGGCCAAATAGTCTCATTTATGTTCCAGGGAATGTGGAACCCAAAGCTTTAACAGCAATATTAGAAAGCTGAAGAAAAGCTGCTGCTTATTTTCTACTTTTAAATTGATGAATGAGTTATAAATATTTAAACAAAGCATTTTTTATTTTTATCTTTCAAGGATCCTCATAAAATATCAAGTTCCAGGGAAAGAACAGTTGTTGGACTTACTTCAATATGCTGTTCTTAAGTACCTTGGTGCAAAGTCACCCTCCTGTAAAGCCAGAGAAATTTCAGTTGCTCGTGTAATATTTTCCGACTCAACACAATATTGTACTAATTAGTATTGAAGTTGGTATTGTACTAATTTGCTTGTACAACACCAGAGACTACAGACTAATATAGAATATATGGTCTACATGTTTATAGGTAAAGGCCAAATGCTTTGAAAAGTGGCATTCTCATTGGTGTAAGTGACAATAAGCTAACTTGGCAACTTCTGGATATAATTCAAATCGTTTCTGCTGGTAGACTTGTGTTAGCAAGTTTTATTAATATGCTTTCTCTCAAACTTGGATCTTTGTGCCTTATGCAACCAGGCACATTGCTTGGTATCACCTTACCTTTTAGGCACAAATGTATAGTGTTATACCTCCAGTATTCTGTCATGGTATGTTAATTTAAATGGGAAGAAAAACTGATCTGGTTTTTCATCATTATCTGTGCAGCTCCCTTCCTATCTCCTACCATGCATACTGTCTGACAAAACCTTGATTTTAAAATTCTTGGGGTTGTATTCAAAATTTCTCAGGTCTCATCCCTTCCCAGCTTCAGGATCTCTTCACTCCACCAGTTCTGGCCTTCAGGGTATCATCATTTATCACCACTCCATGGTTCTTTGGGCTGCATGTACCTTTGTTTCCCCCAGGAAAAGTGGAGATTTTGCATTTCTCTCTTTCCCCTTGTAACCTGCCACAACTCATCCTCACTACATTTGCAATCACCTCGTGGCCAATGTAAATTCACTTGACCTCCACCTTCCATTTTGATCTGTCTCTCATTATTCCCTATCATCTGTGGTTCTGTTTCAGTCATGCTCTCATTCATGTTCTTCCTCTCTTGGCACCGCAACCTTGCCTCTGTCAAGTTATCAAACCACTCACTTTAGCTGACTCTCCTTGGTTGCCCTTCCGCTGACATCTTGACCCTCCTGCTGTAGGTCTCTCCCAAGTTTAGCACTGCCTTTGTATTTACCATTCTGTGAGCCATTCAAAGAAAGTTTTAGAAATATAAATCACTGTTACTTCTATTCAATAATAGCTCACATCAATGTTTATGTTCCAGTAATACTGTATTATTATGAACTCCCTAGTTATATCACTAGCTCTCATGTAAAGTAACATGTATGAAGGTAATCAGAATACTTTTAGGAATGGGTTCCCCAATGGAATTTCATAGACCAGTCAACTTAAGATATGTGATGATGATATCTGATTTTGGAAACTATACTGTGACATGCAAAATCATACAATAATAAGATTGAAGAATTACATCTAGCTTTACAGTGATGAGGGCTAGATTATAAATGTTCAAATTGAGTTCACTATAAGACATTAATTATTGATAAAAGAAAATGATTGTGAATCCTATGAACCTGCAAGTGAATAATTATTGTAGATTGTGTATTGGAAGTGATGGTCAATGCGAATTGTTAGTTATGTAAATTAAAATCTAAAAGTTTGCTATGATGGTAATAGTGCTTAAAGATGTTTGAAAGAAAGATAAAAACTGTGGAAATTATTATGCATTTTAAATGTTGAAGTGGGCAATGATTTATGTGGCAACATGTTATAAATATGAAGTAAAGTATGAACCGTGATGTAAATGTGGATGAGTAAAGAACCACTCTCAAGAAGGGATAACTTACATCACATTATCCAATAACAGAACTGAAAATGGCTGCTATAACTAAATCATCTTTTACCCACTCCTTGACAGTAAAGACAATGCCATCTTGGGGACTAATACTGGCATGACTACAGACTGCAGTCAGCACAGATGAAAGGACTGATTGAGAGAATGATGGATGATACTGTAAATCTGATTTTAATGTGATGGTTAACAAGCTTTCTGCACAGTACATCTCAAATGAGAGGTCATTTCTAGTGGACGGAGCCTGGAAATCTACTGGCAGTTCTGTTTGCTGTGCCAATATGTTCACGTCTACTTCTGATAATCCCATCGGAGTTAGAGGCACTGCAGAATGCTGCACATAGTAATGGGTTGTACAGCTGAGGGAAATGGAACAGGAACTCTTCTGCCACAGGCATTTCATTTTAGAATATTATAACTTTATCAATATTTTTATTTGTAACCTAATGTGGAGAATCTTACAGGACTAACCTTCAGAAGCTTTGAGTTAGTCAATTTGATGTAGCAGAATAGCTTACTTGAGATATTGTTTAAAATTTTTTGACAATATATCTACTTATTAGTACAATACATTGGGATGCTGCATTAATAGCAAACAAATACGGTTCATAGACAGAAGTTATTTTTTAACTGTTTGACTTCAGTAGTGTTTTATATGTGGCATGCTATTTTACACTATCTTGATCATTCCTCTCTCTACATTACTTCACTGAAGACCTCCAACATGGTTTATTGGCCACATACAATTATACAATTCACTTCTGAAGTAATTTGATTTAACTTTTATGTTAGCTACAAATATGGTTACTAAACTTTGGCTTTAATACATTCAATATGAAATAAGTCCCTGGGAGATAAATGTTCTGTATGGTAGCACGTACATTGAATAAGGATGTTCCCTTAAATCCTTATTAAAATAATTAAAGAATCTTTAAAATTCTTCTTCAGAACATCTAAAAGAGGATTGTCATTTAAATGACAAGAAATTAGACATTTACATGATACATGACAATCAAAACAAATGCTTATTTCAACTAGTTAAAAAACTTTGTTATTTTTTCTTTTCATCAATAAAAGTATCGTATCAAAAGTTAAAGCCAAAAAAATCACTTGATACTGAAGCTGCAATGAGCTACAGCTTATAGGTTCCTATCATTCTTAAAAAAGTCATTGACGAATTATTCCAAGTTACATCAATGTCAAAGTCATATATAACCCGGAGTTGAAAACTAGTTATTGGCCATAATCATCTTCTATTCAAGTTCCTATTTCAGTTCAATTCAGCTTCAAGTTCCTAAGAGTGAACGTCACCCACAAACTGCCCTGGTCTAACCACAAAGACACCACAGGCAAGAAAGCTCAGCCACGTCTCTACTTTCTCAAGAGGATAAAGACATTTGGCATGTCCCTGTCAACCTTTACCAATTTTTATTAATGTACCATAAAAAGCATTTAATCTGGATTCCAATCCCTATTTCATTTGAGATGTCAGACCCTGGCTTTCTCTACTCACAATGAGGCACTCTCAGGTTGGAGGAACAACACCTCATATTCCATCTGGATAGCCTACAACCTTATGGCATGGGCATGAACATCAATTTCTTTAACTCCTGCTAATTTATCTGCCATCCCCTTCTCTCTTTTTTCATTCCCCATTCTGGCTCCCCTCTTCCACCTTCACTTTTCGTCACCTGCCTATCACCTCCATCTGGTCCCCTCCTCCTTCCCTTTCTCCCATGATGCATTCTTCTGCTCCATCTTAAATAGAAGTTTCTTTATATTCCGTCAGCTATCTTCTTTCTTTCTTCCCCTATCACCTGGCTTCACCTATCACCTTCCTGCTTGTACTCTCCCCATCTTATTCTGCCTTCTTCCCATTTTCTTTCCAGTCCCGATGAGAGGTTTTGGGCCAAAACATTGACTTTTTATTCCTTTCTATAAATGCTGTTGGACCTGCTGAATTCTTGCAGCATTTTGTGTGTGTTAATCTGGATTGCTAGCTTCTGAAGAATCTTATGTGTTTAGTAGTTCAACTATGCTGTTCACCAACTCCAGAAACTGCAGAGTGTTCTGGACTCAATTCAGTGCACCCCAGAACCAACCTTATACCTTGTTCAATTGGGCAGAAGATCCAAAAGCATGAAAGCAAGCACAGCCAGGCTCAACGACAGCTATATAAGACAATTATATGGTTCCCTAGTACAATAAGATTGACTTTTAATATCACAATCTACCTTGTTATGATCTTGCACCTTACTGTTCACCTGCACTTTTTAGATGTTATGATTTATTCTGCACTGTTTTTGTTTTACCTTGTTCCACCTCAATATATTGTGCAATGGTTCTTATGATTTTATAGAATGGGGTTGAGAGGGAAATGGATCAGCCATGATGAAATGGCAGAATAGCCTCGATGGGCCAAATGGCCTAACTTTGTTCATTTGTCCTATGATCTTATGGTTTTATGTAATTAATTAATCTGCATGCACAGTATGCAGGACAAGCTTTTCAAGTATCTTGGTACATGTGATAATAATAAATCAATTCCAGTTCCAATGAACCCCAAAATCATGTTACTTTTGGAATACTTTTCAGTTTTAATATGTATGATTCCCTTTGTAAGCTTATATCATCTAAACTGAACCAGACCCTGATTTACACACATGACTGTACATTAGTAATGTGTAATTCAGGAAATCTGAGTTCTACATTAAATATTAGATTATCTAAGCCAAACATAATCAGTCATTGTTGATGTCCAAATTGAATCTCAGTGAATGCATAAGTTAATTTATGATTCCTCTTTTGTTTGTCAACTTTTGAATTGAGGATAACTGATTATATGAGAATAGTTTAAAAAACAATTTTCTTTTATTCTTTTTATTTCCCTTGGCTCCACAATTACCCAACAAATAAGTAGAATTACCACCATTCATATTATCCGAGAGTTTTACCTTCCTTTATGTTGACCTGTTTTGAGATCTCCATTCAAACTTTCTCATCACTTAAAGAATAAAAATCATAATTATCATAGAACAGCATTGGCTTCCAATTATTATATTTGCCTTCTGTATTTTAAATATGTTTGAGTGTTTCATAAAATAGAACATAAATCAACTCAATACTCCAATCTGAAGTTCAAGATACCTTATTCTGGAGAACCTTTTCTGCATTATGGTTCCACTCTTTATTATTTACCTCTGTTGGAAAATTAAATAGATTTGGTCATTGTCATGGTTAAGGAAGAAGCTAAGTGTTAATATTAGTGCACCCATGAAACAATTCCTATTTCTAAGTGGTGCTGAATTGATCAGTATTAACACTGCAGCAATAGATCATCAGCAGGGTAAATCTAATGTGCTTTACAACAATAAATCTGATGTAGTTCTAGAGCAAAGCATTTCACAAGGCCGATGGAAAAAAGATTTTCATTCTGCTTGGGTGTATAACAGGTATGTAGCAGTGTCATAAGAAGGTCAGTAAAAACACTGTATAACTTTCCCCTCTAGATATGTTTTTAAATCTATCTAAAGTTGTTGAGAATAGTTGAGAAAAAACTTGTTTTCTTACTTGTTCTTCCAAAATATTTAAGCATACGTGAAAATGTGATATGTTCTGTACTGGGAGGAAATCAAACATTGAAGTGAACCAGAGTTAGAGCCAACTCAGTACTTTATAAACAAATGCTATCTGACTGGAATCAAGCAGGCAACTCATGCTCCTGACTTGTATGTATCATGCTGTGTACATACATCTACTGATGCTTCCGGACACATCTTCAGTGATGTTCCTGGAATTTTTTCATAATGGACACCACACTTCAAAGTGAATTGCTCCTCAGAAGAGGCTATTATAGATCTTGATAGCTTTAACTGATATCTTTTGTAATCCATATATTTTTCACTATTTCACTAGATTGCTCCAGGTAAGTCCTGGCTCAGATCTCCAGAAAGGACATATATATAGCATTTTGTTATGTTGAGCATCTAATGGAGGGATATCATCAATTAATAGATTTCCTTGATTCCTTAATTATTCTCGTAATGCATATTATTGTTCTCTAAATACATATATGTATGTATGTATGTATCTATCCAAAATAGATATTAAACTTTTTTCCTGTAAATTTCATGAGCATCATGTCAGTTTAGTCGTTTCCTATTATCTTGAAAGAGTAATTGGGAGGTTGGTCAAAATGGTCCAGTCGCTTGTGACTAGTGGTGTGCCACAGGAATCGGTGCTGGGTCCGTTGCTATTTGTCATCTATATCAATGATCTAGATGACATTTCTGGATTTTTATTTCTGCTTTTACACTACATATTTAATTTAACTATCATATATACATACTGTAATTCATTTTTCCCCTATCTTATGTATTGCATTGTACTGCTGCTGCAAATTAACATATTTCATGATATATGCTGGTGATATTAAACCTGATTCTGATTATGACAATGTAGTAAACTGGATCAGCAAATTTGTGGATAACACCAAGATCGGAGGGATAGTGGGCAGCGAAGAAGACTACCAAAGATTGCAGCGGGTTGCGGACTAGCTGGAAAAATGGGCTGAAAAATTGTAGATGCAATTTAATGCAGACAAGTATGAGATTATGCATTTGGGAGGCCAAACCATGATAGGACTTAGACATTGAGCGGTAGGGCACTTAGAAGTGTGATAGAACAAAGGTATCTGTGAATACAGATCCATAGTTCTTAAAAGAGCTTTCAAAACATTGACCTTCCTAAATCAATGTATTGAGTACAGGAGTTAGGATGTTATATTGAAGTTGTTTAAAACATTGATGAGGCCTAATTTAGAGCATAGTGTGCACAGGAAAGATATTAATAAGACTGAAGGAGTACAGAGAAATTTGATAAGGATGTTGCCAGGACTTGAGGACCTGAGTTCGAGGGAAAGGTTGACTAGGTTAGGACTTTATTCCCTAGAGTGTAGGAGAGTGAGGGGAGATTTGATAGAGGTATAATAAATTATGAGGGGAAAATATAGGGATAAGAGGCAAGTAGGATTTTTCCACTGAGATTGAGTGAGACTAGAACTAGAGGTCATTGGCTAAGGGTGAAAGGTGAAAAGTTTAAGGGAAACATGAGGAGAAACTTCTTCACTCAGAGGGTGGTGAGAGTGTGGAACAAGCTGCCAGCAGAAGTGGTCGATGTGCATTTGGTTTCAACATTTAAGAGCAATTTGGATAGGTATGGAGGGCTATTGTTCGGATGCAGGTCAATGGAACTAGGCAGAGTAATACTCTGGCATGGACTAGATGGGCCAAAGGGCCTGTATATGTTCTGTAGTACTTTATTGCTCTAATTACTTTAGTAGTCCCTCAGTATAAATACTGAGCACAAAATTTGAATTATGATCTAGTCATGATATTTTAACCTGAGAACTTTGTGATTTTTATTAACGACCTGGATGTGGGGGTAGAAGGGTGGGTTGGCAAGTTTGCAGACAACACAAAGGTTAGTGGTGTTGTAGATAGTGTAGAGGATTGTCAAAGATTGCAGAGAGACATTGATAGGATGCAGAAGTGGGCAGAGAAGTGGCAGATGGAGTTCAACCCGGAGAAGTGTGAGGAGGTACACTTTGGAAGGACAAACTCTAAGGCAGAGTACAAAGTAAATGGCAGGATACTTGGTAGTGTGGAGGAGCAGAGGGATCTCGGGGTATATGTCCACAGATCCCTGAAAGTTGCCTTACAGGTGGATAGGGTAGTTAAGAAAGCTTATGGGGTGTTAGATTTCATAAGTCGAGGGACAGAGTTTAAGAGTCGCGATGTAATGATGCAGCTCTATAAAACTCTGGTTAGGACACACTTGGAGTACTGTGTCCAGTTCTGGTCACCTCACTATAGGAAGAATGTGGAAGTATTGGAAAGGGTACAGAGGAGATTTACCAGGGTGCTGCCCGGTTTAGAAAGTATGCATTATGATCAGAGATTAAGGGAGCTAGGGCTTTACTCTTTGGAGAGAAGGAAGATGAGAGGAGACATGATAGAGGTGTACAAGATAATAAGAGGAATAGATAGAGTGGATAGCCAGTACCTCTTCCCCAGGGCACCACTGCTCAATACAAGAGGACATGGCTTTAAGGTAAGGGGTGGCAAATTCGAGGAGGAGATTAGAGGAAGGTTTTTTACTCAGAGAGTGGTTGGTGCGTGGAATGCACTGCCTGAGTCAGTGGTGGAGGCAGATACACTAGTGAAATTTAAGAGACTACTAGACAGGTATATGGAGGAATTTAAGGTGGGGGGTTATATGGGAGGCAGGGTCTGAGGGTCGACACAACATTGTGGGCCGAAGGGCCTGTACTGTGCTGTACTATTCTATGTTCTAATTACAGCTAGGAACATAACCTTAGAATTACAGCTAAGAACATAGCATATGGAAAAGGGTCATAAGTTTTTAGATCTGTCTTGTTATTCAGTAATTGGCTTCACCTCCACTTGCCTGTCTGATCGCTATAATTCATCATTTCCCCAAAGAATAGAAATCTGTCCATCACAGTCTTGACTGAAGCTAAAGAGCCACCATCCCGATCTTCCTGGGATAGAGTACTTGAAAGGTTAACAACTAACTTAGAGGTTAAAAAAAACTTTATATCAGACTTATTCTGAGATCTTGCACCCTGGTCTTTAAATCCCCTGCCAGGTAAAACCTCTTCTCAGCATATATTCCATCAAGCCTCTTCAGAACTGTGTATTTTGTCGTAAAAACAATTTGCAATTGTTTTTTCCAAAGGTCTAGAGAGTAAGTAAAATCCCAGTCTACTCAGTCTTTCTTCAAGACAGCCTTCCATACCAGGAACCAATCTAACGAATCTTCTCTGTGTAACTTCCCTAGCCAAACATTTTCTTCCAAATGCAGTTTAAAAAAAACAAGTATATTTGGAGTGATCTTACCAAAACCCTCATAATAAAGGCCACTATTTCATCTGCCTTCCTAATTGCTGCTTTGCCTGTAAGTTATTTTTGTTTTTTTCATAAAACTATGTTAACTCCACCTACTTATCTGAAGTCTTCCAAGTATCTGTTACTCCATCCAGTATTTTTCTGATTATTATATAAATGCTCCTCCTAGGTTAAAAATACTAGTTTACGTACACCCAGACAAATGGACAAGCTCCTACAAATATTATTAAATACGAAGGAGAACTGGTCTTGTAAAACGAAACCTGTTTGAATGTAACCTTCCTGTAGTAAGCAGATGCCATAGTCTCTGAAGAACACAGGCTGCCAGGTTTAGTCAGGAGGCCACTCAAGAAAGTTGTTTTGGAATTTGCAAAACAATTGCTTCTATTGATACTTGCACAATGAAGTGTATTATACAATGTAATAGCCACTGACACTTCATGTGCATCAAGATCAGCCATTTAGTGCGTAGTATTCTGATTATGTACCACTGCAAATGGGCACTGGAAGACTATAAGTAAATGTTTATATGAGTTGGCACTTACAACACTATCGAGGTATGGTTACCATACTGTGTGCTTTTTTTTGTACTTCCAAACTTATGGACATCTATAAAAATGGAATTTGTAACAAGGGAATGACCTACATTTTGCCTCTGCTTTCATTCTCTGTTTTGAATATTGGTTGTCTATCCCACAGAGTATTTATTCTTCGTTGGTTGAAAATTATGAAGTATTTTCTTAAATGGCTGTCATTGCTTATCTTCGAAACACCATTGTTCTCAATAAGAATTAGATTTTACACAATTGATATCATTAAAACATGCAGCCAAGCAAAGAAATGAGGGTTCATTTATATATTATTTTATCAATTTCTCACTTAGGTTGATAATAAATCATCAGTATAATTCTCAGTGTACCAGGCAACACACACAAAATGAAGGATCTTGGCCCGAAACAACAGCTGTATTCCTTTCCATAGATGCTGCCTGGCCTGCTGAGTACCTCCAGCGTCTTGAGTGTGTTGCTTGGATTTCCAGCATCTGCAGATTTTCTCTTTTTTGTGGTCAATATACCAGGGTTTGTTTTACGTATAGAATTTTTTCTCGTGTCTTGTTTTGTTTTTACTAAAGAGCTTAGGGATCTGTTTGAGATGTAAGATACTTCAGCACTGCAGAAGGATGGACCTGCTCTTAAAACTTATAAAAGTTAACATTTCAGGGAATGACAAGTGCAGACGTCTACGTTTAATTTGATGGCCCAACTTTGCAGGGAGGCAGTTTAAATAAGCTATTATGAAATGGTTAATGTAAACATTCGTCAGAGAAGTTGTTACAAATGCAACTATACCTTTTGAAATGCATGACCATTCCAACTGTGTCACTAAGAGGAAAGCAAAAGCTAATTTTCACATTTTGAGGAGTGTCTCTTTATGTGATTAAGACAATATAGAATCAACAGAACTAATCTTTTGTTTCTTGTTCAAAGCACTTCCCTCCCCCATTTATATCAGAATATGCCTTAATGCAAAACTCGCTTAGGAATAGAAACATAACCCTTGAATTCCAGTCCAGTGCATCCAGAATCCAATGTGGATTCCTCTTAGAGGTCAAATGCAGCCCAGAACAATTCTAAATTCTACCTTACAACACTTCGTTTTTTATGTATATTTTGTAATAGATTAGAAAATCTATAATGAAAGTGCTGCTAGAAAATATTACTCTGCCATAGCTATTATGAAAACCAATTACATTTTGAAGTTTAATTTAAATAACATAATTTGTATTAGTCTATCTAAAATAACTACACACTTCTACAGAAGAAGACTAACTACTCACATTGTTAGTATGAAGTATAATTGGAAAAAATAATACTTATTGGATTAAGTGGTGAATAAAGTTTGACCAAAGTTTTTGAATTTGCATTCGTTCAGATTTTTTTTGGTCGTGTGCATCTTATTTAACTCACTTTCCCTGTTGTTGTATAGAACTGAAATATATCCTATTGGCCTTGTAATAGGACGTGTTTTTTGATACATGAGATGCCTATGCCTTATCTTGTGTCAGGATGTTCATTCTTCTATGGAGATGGGCATCTGAATTCAGCAAATTTATTGTGGTAATAACCTTAGTGAATATGCTCAGCTGTGCTCATGTTATTTTTGTTTTCATGACTCAGGTGTTATGAATTCTAAAACTGAAGCCAGGCGCAGGCCTTTATTACAATTGCTCACCTTTATGGAACACTATCTTACCTATGGCACTCCCTACCTGGCATTTAGTTTAAAACGTTGAAGTTATTCTCTTGCTCTGCCAGTTGAAAAGAGATTTGACAGATGAAAATAATGAAAGGTTTATGTCACTGTGCTCTTTGCAGAATCTCAGCAAAATCCAAAGGAATTTTCACTCAGTGAACACTTTTGAAATGTAGCCACTACTGCCATTGTAGGAAACTTGGTTCCAAATTTGCCATGAACATTGTTCATTAAATGACAATATGAATAATGTTTAGATAATCTAATGTTGGCTGAGAAATACGATTCAGTGAGAGCTGTTCTGTTCAGCTTTAAAACAATACCATGAATCTTTTTGCAACTCCCTCGTGGCAATAAACACCAATGCTGAATGTCATATTTGGATTTCCAAGATCAGATCTGGGTTCAGCTCTTCTGGACATCTTCTCTTTGCAGCTTCCAATATCTTCTCACAAACATGCACAAACAACGTCTACCTCCACCACAAAGTATATAAATAACTGTCTCAGCAGATCAATTGTCTGCTTATTCTTGTTTTAAGAGAGTGGATTACTTCTCGAGACTTTCTTGTCCCACCTGACAGCCACAAAATGGGTTAAGCACTGAGGTGACATGGGGAAATTCAGAAGAATGGGTTGGAAACCAAGTATCTGAACCTAGCTGGAAGCCCAAGAAGTATTAATTCATCATATACGCCGGGAAAGCACGAACCCATGCTGACTGCCCAGCACCTATTTACTGCAGTCCTGCACTCATCCCTCATTGATGCTCTCTGCATTCCTATCAGCTTCCCACAGATTCTAATGGGACATTTTATATTGGCCCATCAATAGTCAAGATTCAAGATTGTTTAATGCCATTTTCTGTACACAAGTGTAAGGAGAATGAAATAATTGTTACTCTGGTTCCCATGCAGCACCAAAAGAACACAAGATATAAAGAACACAATAGTAACAAAAGAAAAACAATAAATATAAAAACATAAGATAGCTTATATCTATAGATTGATTGTATGCCCTTAAAATGATGCTAGGCTGTAGATAAGGAGACTGACGGAAAATAATACAGAGTGGAGTTAGTGGGTGGAGCTGTTGAACAGCCTTACTGCTTGAGAAAAGTAACTTTCTTGAGTCTGGTGGTCCTGATGTGGATGCTGTGTAGTCTTTCCCCTGATTGGAATGGGACAAACAATCTGTGTGTGTGTGTGTGTGTGTATGTGTGTGTGTGTGTGTGTGTGATCTTTCATGTTGTTACTAGCCCCCTTCTAGCACCTCTCTGTATATACGTCCTTGATGGGGAGTAGGCTGGTGCCAGTGATGCATGGGCAGTTTTGACTACCCATTGTAGAACCCTCCTCTCTGCCACTGTCAGTTTCCATACCAGGCAGTGATGCAGCCTGTTAGGATGCTCTCTACTGCACATCTGTAGAATGATGTGAGTATGGATGTGCAAAGTCCAGCTCTCTTCAGCCTCCTCTGAATGTCGAGGTTTGGTGAACTTTCTTGACTGCTTAGGGTGTAAGTCCTGGACAACTAGTCTCAAATGCTGTGTTTTCATAGTAAATAATTTACACTTATCAAAAATCACTTTGGATACTCGTGCTTTAGTGAGTTCAATTACACAGATAGTTGCATTTTTGCTGAGTTACATGATATTCTAAGTGAGGAAGTCCTGATATGGAGAACTATTAAGTGTCTGTATCAGAGGTCACAGTCATCTTCAAGCTCTGTTCAGCTGGATAGGAGTGTTGTACCCCGGGGTGCACTGATAGCAAAAATAACCATTGTGTTGCTGACAGTAAATCCGTGATATCTTAGCTTTTCACATGCCCTGTCTATGACTGCAGACAGGATGGAGGAATGAAGCTCCGGACTTGAGTCACAGGCCATTGTGTAGATGATTTTTTCCACAGTTAAAGCAGCCAGTTCCATGGAGCATCAATCATGCTACACAAACAAGATCATGCAGGTCTTGGCAACAGTTGTGCAGACCCCAGATGTCATCATTTCTGGCATTTAAATAGAATGTCATACCCATCAACCATTTTCCATAACAAGCTACACTATGGCTGGTGTGAAGTGCAGTTGGCTTATGAGAAGAGTGTTAGTAGAAAGGAGACATGGAGGTTGGAATTCCATGAAAAACATATATATTTTTCTTTTTCCATTAGCCTTCAGTCCACAGCTGCAGGTGGAGATCAATAACTGGAGATCACCAGCCAAAATTACCTCAAGAATAAGACTGAGGATTTGAACAACCTTTCTCTCCCTCTCTGAAGTTTGCAACACAAGTGGAAGAGATGGAGTAAAGCTTTATAACCTTTCCAGGGATTTATGCAAAGAGAGAAAAGTTATATGAAATTCATAAAATCATCAGAATGACTATTCTGCCAAATTTTCAAGGGAGGCACTCACCATCTTCAGTTGCTTGTTGATGGATGAGTGGAAATAAATTGATAGTCACCCATTGGGAGTGTGGGAGCCCATTTCCCAGACATTTCTTCAGTGCTCCAGAAGACTGTGTACAACCATCTTCACAAAGGGCAGTAAGAGATGAACATTAATTGCTGTTCTTGTAGATGACACCTACATCTCACTGCACAATGTGTGATGGATTCTTACTGTACTGCTCCAACTGTTGATGTGGTTGAGTGGAGGAGATGGATTGGACAAGATTAGTTGTAAGGTGGGATTGTCACATTCGTTTTATAGCAATAATCAATGGAACTTTAAAATGGGTAGAATTTCCAGACATTAGCGTCGGCTGCAGGTGCTTCTTTGGACTCCATTGTTTCTTCAATGACATACCAGCTCTTTGTTGTGCTGAAGTTGAGAGAGAGGTTGCTGGCATGACATCATGCAAATATCTCCCCCCCCCCCACCCTTACAGTGATATGAACATAATCTAAGGACAATGTTGGGCCAGATACTTTCTGAGGGTACAAGCTCTGGGTTTAGGTGCATTGAAGGCTCTCAGAGGAGGTGGTGTCATTCCACTCCCCTTCTGCTCGAAACATGCACAGAATGTATTAAGTTAATCAGGAAGGGATGTGCTGTCATTGGTGATGCTGCCCGACTTTGCTTTGTAGCCAGTTATAGCATATAAGCCCTGCCCCAATGATGGCTAGTCTGGCTGTCAACTTTGGACTGGTTGAAAGGATAATGCTAAGCAAATAAGAGCTGCGGTAATTTTCATGACCTGTACGATGAAAGGTCACAAGGTCAACAGAGAGGACATTCTCTTCAAGAAGACTATCATGACCACAGAGCATTTGGCGGTATTTTACAGATACTGATGTGCTGTTCTAATTCATTCATAGGTAGTGCTGAAAAATATCTTCAACAGTATTCACCAAATTTTTGTGCTTAAAGTTCGTTAAAGCAAATTCTGAAGAGTGATTTCTAAAACTCAGGGATGGATTCACTGATGGTTTTGTATTTTATATTATGCTGATAAATGTTGGAAGAAATTTGAGCTGAAAAGACCTTTGAAAATGAGCACTATATGCAAATAAATCACTGACTGAATCTAATGCAGAGTTTAAAAACTGGGGGCCTGAATAGATCCAGTTGGGACATGATTTTCATCTGAAAAATCTAACCAAATTCTGAGCGTGTTCCTTAATCCACCTTGAATTGGGAAGATAGATAAATGCAGCGAGTGATGTAAATGTTGAATCTGGCAACAGGTTTTTAAATTGATAGCATCTGAAGGGAGCAGCTAATCATCATGCTTCAATACACAAGCATTTCATTACTGCAGATGCTCATTTTTTTTGTACAGTTGCTTGAAATCAATAGAGTAGAAGCCGTTCTGTTTCTTGTGAATTCAGCTCACATTCACAAAAATGACACCTACGACTATTTTGCATACGCCACCTTTTACATGCAACCTTATCATCAAACAAAAGAACATCTGTCTTCTAACAGATGGAAGAAATATCAAAGGAATATATAGAAAATTGTGATTATGTATCATGTTGCTACATTGCCATCTGCAGTCATAGATGTTGGGACTTTTGTAGACAATTTTATGGGTTTCTTTAAATAAAGTTTGTGTTGGATCTTAATCACTTCACATATATTCATTGCACACAAAGACATCCACATACCATCCTTGTGTGTTATTGAGGGCAGTGCAACTCTGGGATGACAGCAAAGACTGAGGTTCTGCTAATTCAGTCCAGCAGATGAAAAAACAAAAGTTTTGATATAATAATATGACAGAACTACACTCAGTGTCCACTTTATTAGGTACACCTGCTTATTAATGCAGGTTCATCCAATCACGTGGCAGCAACTCAATGCACAAAAGCATGCAGACATGGTCAAGAGATTCAGTTGTTGCTCAGACTGAACCTCAAAATGGGGAAGAAATGTGATCTAAGTGACTTTGAGTATGGAATGCGTGTTGGTGCCAGACCGGGTGGTTTGAGTATTTCAGAAACGGCTGATCTCCTGGGATTTTACTGCACAACAATCTTTGGAGTTTACAGAGAAAAACATCGAGTCAGTGGCAGGTCTGCAGATGAAAATGCCTTGTGAATGAGAAGTTCAGAGAATGGCCAGACTGTTTTTAAGCTGAAGGAAGGGTGACAGTAACTTAGATATCAATGCATTACGACAGGGGTGTGCAGACAAGCATCTCTGAACACACAACATGTGAAACCTTGAAGAAGATGGGCTACAGCAGCAGATGACCATGAAGATACACTCTGTTAGGTACCTCCTATACCTAATAAAGTATCCACTGCTAAAATATTTCCGACGTTCTCCTACAGATGGGAGTTGGTAGTCAGAAGCTAGCAAAGCTTGGGAAGTACAACATATGTGGGTTTCCCCCTGATGCTCCAGTTTCCTTCTACATTCCAAAAGCGTACAGTTAGGATTATTAAATTGTAGTCCCATTATGTTGACGCTGGAGGTGTGGCGACACTTGTGGACTTCCCCAGCACAATCTTTGCTAATTTGATTTGACACCAATGATGGATTTCATTGTATGTTTTGGTTCAGGTGTGACAAATAAATCTAATTATTAATATTAGAAATGTGGGGCAAATAAATTGGGCTTAGTGTTGGATTGGTGACACAGACTTAATGGGCTAAGAGACCTCTTTCCATGTTGCACCAAGGAAAATAGGAAATTGCCTTTTAGACTCACGAGAGAGCATAGGCCATCAACTTTTTGCTGTTGACGTTTCTGTAGCAGGCAATTTCTTTCTTACAAGGTCGAATTGCTAGCTCAACGCTCAACCCAGCACAGATGGAGAGCGTGCCTGGGGAGCCGGCTGGATTCGTACTCGGGAGCCTTCGCTCCGAAGTCCGGCGCTGATGCCACTACACCACCAGCCGGCCGTGTTGCACAACTATACTGTAAATATTTTATCACATTGGATCTATTAATATTCTATATTGTATTTAGCCTTACTATCAGTAACATTGATCAATTTATTTAAAAAAGACCAGCCAAAGATTTACAAATCCAAGGCAAATTCTGAAATTCATCTGTGTTACTTCTTAGCATGTTTACAGTAATCTGTTCCCCTTGATAAATGTTATATTATAGATTAAATTGTTAGATTAAGTTCGTTATTATTACAGTCATAAACCAAAGCAAAGTCTAGTAAAATAAAATTCCATTCTTGAGAATTATTTAGACAGGGATATTAGAATTATCAGAGAAGAAATAGAAGTTGAAATAGATTAGAGCTCTGGGATAATCTAGCTTGCAGCACTAGGTGAAAGGTTGATCTAATATGATTAAGCTGAATGAAGGTGGACTATTAATTCAGTCACTAGTCAGAACTTCCAGTAAATGATACATAAGAGAAAGGAAACAAATAACAAAAAAAGGAAACAAATGTAAGAAGGATAAATTAATATTGAATTTGATGTATTACTGGATGAGAAAACATCATGTTTCTAGTTCATGTTATATGCCATTGTAAATGTTTGAAGACAACATCAGAGTGATAATTTTACATAAAGGAGACACACAGTCTGACATACAATGTGCTTAGTTTTGTGTAGTCTAATTTTAATTGTAGAAAGAAATGAGCAAAAAAAATGTACTGAAGACAATTTGCACTTAAAACCCAATTTATTAAAATAAGGTCCTAAATCAAATTTTGTGACTTAGGTGAAGTTTAATGACTTCACTGATTCAGCTTATTTTGGAGCCATGCTTAAAGCAAAAACCATGATTAGTACTTAGTGATTAGCTACTCCTTTTCATTTGATCGTATTGTACAATGTAATTCCTCATTTCCCCCTTCAATTTCCTGCAAACATTTGTTGATGTATGATATTTGTTTGTAGAGTGAAAGGCAATTCAGCCAGTGTAAAATAAAACTAAAAATTTTTGCTATAAATTGCAATGTAATAATCAGTAAGAAGATGGTGATTCAAGTAAGACTAGGAATATTTTCACCAGAGGGTAAGCTTGGAAATTAAAAACAGTACTCTGGGTGATGAGAGAGATATAAAATATGATGTTGATAAGATGATAAGAAGACTTGTAGTGTGTTAGCCTTCATCAGTTGGGGGATTTAGCTCAAGGTCCGTGCTTTAATTTTGCAACTTTGTAAATCTGGTTAGACTACACTTGGAGTATTGTAAACAACAGGAATTCTGCAGATGCTGGAAATTCAAGCAACACACATAAAAGTTGCTGATGAACGCAGCGGGCCAGGCAGCATCTCTAGGAAGAGGTGCAGTCGACGTTTCAGGCCGAGACCCTTCGTGACGAAGGGTTTCGGCCTGAAACGTCGACTGCACCTTTTCCTAGAGATGCTGCCTGGCCTGCTGCGTTCACCAGCAACTTTTATGTGTGTTGCTTGGAGTATTGTGTTCAGTTTTGTTTGACTCGTTATCAGGATGTAGAAGTTTTAGACCCTCCAAGGAGACCATAACGTTTGCATGGTTTGGAGGCTCGCTTGCCTCAATGCCCCGGAAAACTATGCTGACTAGAGTCAGGGCTTTATGTTTTGGGTCTTGGCAGGGTCACCTCTGCCAAACAGGTCAAAGGGTAGAGGTCAGACTAAAAGTGGTTCACGGGACCTCCAGGTTCAGAGATTCAGCTCAGAGCTAACGACTTTGACCGGTCAAACCAAACTGCTATGGAAACAACAATGAAGATTCCTTCTACATCTGTGTGCGACGGTATTTCTCAGTCTTCGCCCAAGATTTGCATGACTGACAGTAAACCAAGAGGAAGTTACTAACTCGATGAAGGAAGCCGTGAATGTCGCCAGAGATGGAGGGCCTTCATTGCTGCCCTAAACGGCCAGTGGCATAATGGGTAAAAGAAGAAGAAGTACGAACATTTGAAGTTTTAGAGAGGGTGCTGAGGAGATTTACCAAGATACAGACTGGATTAGAGAGCACTTCTTATTAGGAAAGGTTGAACAAGTTAGGGCTTCTCTTTTTGGAGCAAAGAAAGATGGGAGGCGACTTGCTAGAAATGTATAAGATGATAAGTGGTTTAACTATAGTGGATATATTCCTCAGTGCAGAAATGGATAATATGAGAGGGCATAATTTTAAAATGACTTTTGGAAAGTATACAGGGGAATGTCAGCTGTAGGTTTTTTTACGCAGAGTACAGTAAGTTCATGAGATTCACTGCCGGGGTGGTGGTAGCTGGATACATTAGCGAGATTTAAGAGACTCCGAGATAGGCACATGGATGATAGAAAGGAAGAGTGCTGTATAGGAGAGAAGTGTTTGATTGAGATTAGATTATGTTTAAGTGTATTGTGTCAAAGGGCCTGTACTGTGCTGTACTGCTCTATGTACCAAGAAAAAAAAGTGAAGGTGCATGATGCATGTAAGGAGAAATCTTCAAACAAGAACTAGGATCATTAAATTGTGAGGGAAAGTGAAAATGAAAATTATGCTGGTATGAGAATAGAATGATGATTAACATAGAGAAAAACCTAAAAATCTCTAACTGTCAGCAACTAATAAATTAGTTAAGACCAATGAGGGAAAAAAGGTGATATGATACACAGAGTTAGAATTCTTAATAAGTAGCTATATTAGAGTTTACAAAGGGAGATGATGATGACAAAATATTAATGGCAATGCAGATATTATGCATGGACAGAGTGGATGTGGCAAAGTTGTTTCCCATGATGGGGATGTCTAGTACGAGAGGGCATGACTTAAGGATTGAAGGGCGCCCATTCAGAACAGAAATGCGAAGAAATTTTTTTAGTCAGAGGGTGGTGAATCTACGGAATTTGTTCCAATGGGTAGCAGTGGAGGCCAAGTCATTGGGTGTATTTAAGGCAGAGATTGATAGGTGTCTGAGTAGCCAGGGCATCAAAGGTTATGGTGAGAAGGCAGGGGAGTGGGACTAAATGGGAGAATGGATCACCTCATGATAAAATGGCGGAGCAGACTCGATGGGCTGAATGGCCAACTTCTGCTCCTTTGTCTTATGGCCTTATGGTCTCTTCTTTCAGTTAGTCCTGACGAAGGGTCTCAGCCCGAAACATCGACTGTACCTCTTCCTAGAGATGCTGCCTGGCCTGTTGCGTTCACCAGCAACTTTGATGTGTGTTGTTAGGTGGAGATGAGTCCATGGCCAGATCAGCCATGATCTTATTGAATGGCAGAGCAGGCTCGATGGGCCAGATGGCCTACTCCTGCTCCTATTTCTTATGTTCTTATTTCTTATTAAAGCTAATGGATGGGTTGAAAATTGATAAGCATCATATGTGACAACAACTGCCTTTATTTGTGGTGGATGTCACCTGATCTGTGTTGTTTCTGCCCCTGATTGTTAAAGAAAATGGAGTCAAGGTAGCACATGGTCATGATCTTCCAATCTTCCTGATGTATATGGAAGTTGAAAAGGACTGGAAGGTTATAAATAGGATATCTCTGTCGATCAAGTAGGAGTAAGGAGACTCCAAGGTAATTAGGGCATGTGGTTTAACATTGGAGATGGATAAAGTTTTGGAGGTGATAAGCACCGAAATGAAACAAACAGGGATTTGCAAAAGTTTGAGTTAATTGAGCAGAGTTTGGAAGGATTTGTAAAAGGCAGATGGTATTTGACTAATCTAGTTGATTTTTCTGAAGACATAATATAGTTTGAGGCGGCATAGTATTGTAGCGGTTAATATATCACTATTACAGCACCTGCGAACTAGGTTTAATTCCTGCCAATGTCTGTAAGGAGTTTAAACATTCTCCCTGTGACTACGTAGGTTTCCTCCAGGTGCTCCTGTCTCCTCCCACATTCTAAAGACCTGTGGGTCAGTAGGTTAATTGGGCACATTGGTGTGATTGCCTAGCCTAGTGCCATGTTATGACATACAATCAAGCTATTTACAGTACATGAGCTATCTTATATATTTATATTTATCGTGTTTTTAATTATTATTGTGTTCTTTACGTCTTGTGTATCTTTTTTGTGGTGCATCAGATACAGAGTAACAATTATTTTGTTCTCCTTTACACTCGTGAACAGTAAGTGAATTAAGCAATCTTGAATTTGGCAGCATTGACTCATTGGGCCAGAAGTGCCTGTAATGTATCTCTGAGCAAAATAAAAATAAAATCACAAATGGATGCTTATGAAATTGGAAGGTCAATGCCAGCTTAGATTTAATAAGAAAAAAACTGGCATAGAAGCAGAAATCTGTGAATTCCGTAAATGTTTTTTTTTCAGATTGGTAGGTGGTAGATACATTGTTTCCCAAGATTTAGCAGTAGGAACTTTTCTTTTGATTTATATAAGTAAGTTAGATATTGGAATGTAGAATAAAGTCTCAATTATCTCCAATAATATCAGACTTGGAGTTATGACAACTATTGAAGATGATACTAATCATTTGCAGCAGAACTTGGATACACAATATTAGCAGAATGGACAGACATAGAGCAGATGGAATCTAATGCAAAGAAGCATAAGGCTTTGCATTTTGCCAGAAGGGTTGGGGAAAGGTAATATTAGGTTAAAGTAAAACCATATGCAGGAACTACGGAACATTGGAGTTTACATACATTGTTATGAAAATGAAAGAGTATCTTGTTAACAAAAAATATAAGAACCTTTTCCACAAATAGTGGCGTTGATTGTCAAAACAACAAAGTGCACTGAACATTTGTGAAGGTAGGGCACAATTAAATCATTACGTTCAGTTCTGGTGACCATGCTTGAGGATGCAGTGGAAATTTTGCTTTAGGGATGAAGCAGTAAGGTCAGTTTGCTGAAGCTGCACTTCTTCTCAATGGAACAAAGAAGACTGAGGGTGGATTTCATAGAGATATCCAAAGCTCTGGCAGATAAGTTAAAGAGTGACTACTACATAATGTGATTGCACATGGACAAGTAGGTACAAATTAAAAGTCTTGGGAAAGAGGTACAGTGGCCTGGGGGGGATATTGGATATAGAGTGAGTGGCAATGATTTGAAAGTTTTGCCTTCGAGGATGGTGGCTATGGACGCTATCAGAAATTTCAAAAGGAAATAAATTTACAGGACCATAAGGATAAATCAGGGCAATGGAACTTGCTGGTTTCCTGCACAATGGGCTGACATGGATGTTTTAGGCTGAATGTCCACTTCCTGACCTAGAATAATTTCATGTCCCTATGCAGGTTGATGAGTACTATCAAATTAATGCAGAACAACATTTTCTCTGCATTAATTTGATGCCATTTATATTGATAATGACAATCTCATTGTCTTAATTCTTGCTCCATTGCAGGGGCATTGCCTGGAGCCTGACTCTTTGCACAGGTGGTGTTAAAAGCAACTTAAGCACTAGGCAAGCTTCCTGTACTGGTGAATGTCACAGATGCATTATTTTTCCTGCAGTACTTGTTGATTAAGCCAACTGACTAACCCAATAACAGTCACAAGACATAATATCTGTTGGGAAGAATATATACCTGCCACTGGCAGAATTCACATCAAACAAAGTATGTTTTGATATAGCTATTAATTTGGTCCACCTCAGCTTAAGTTTATAGATGGAAACACGAGGAAATCTGCAGATGCTGGAAACTCAAGCAACACACACAAAATACCAGTGGAACGCATCAGGCCATGCAGCATCTATAGGAAGAGGTACAGTCAACGTTTCGGGCCAAGACCCTTCGTCAGGATGATAGATATAGATGCTGCCTGGCCTGCTGTGTTCCACCAGCATTTTGTGTGTGTTGCTTAAGTTTATAGATAATAGGGTGGCACATCTTGTAGTAGTTAGCTTAATGCTTTACCATGGCAGTGACCTGGGTACAGTTCCCACCAATGTCTGTGAGGAGTTTGTATGTTCTTTCAGTGACTGCATAGCTTTCCTCCATGAGCACTCACTTCTTGCCACGTACCAATGACGTGCGGGTTGGTAGGTTAATTGGTCACAAGAGTGTAGCTTGGTAGAGAGGACTCGTTGGGCTTGAAAGGTCTGTTACCGTGCTGTATTTCTAAATAAATATGAAGTAAAATCATCTGGCAAAGACTTAACTTTACATGTGCGAGTGACTCCTGGACCAGAAAAAAATGTAATCCATCACAAGTTATTGGTGGTAGTATTACATTAATGTTTCAAGAGAACAAATAAATGGCCTTTGGGTGTTCAAGAACAATGCAATAATTGTATAAAGATTCCAGATCTTAATTGTTAATCCCTTTGCAGCTGGAACCCTGAAACACTCATTTTGTCCACCTGTTGGATCAGGGTTGGGTACCATATCAGTGTTACATAATGGTTAGGGCATTTTTTTTTTGTTTTTATTTTTTTAGTTCAGTTTGGAACATATGGAGTTTATTTGCACAGATAACATTTACATGGATCTTTTATTTATTCCTCGTGCAGAGTTTTTTTGGTGGAAAAAATGTTATTTTTCATTCAGATCTCTGTTGTTTTTCTTTCAGTTTTAGTTGGTAAAAATCAAATTCAAGCCTCTAGAACTGTAGAATCACAGAACTGTTACAGCACAGAAGGAGGTCATGTAAAGTCACCAATCCCATTAATGTTGTTCCCCTGTTCTTACTATTTGGCCTATAAATTATTCCTTCTGATTCTTGTTCCACCTTTGTTACAGACAGTGAACTTCAGGCTATAATTTGCTGAGTAAAACATTTTTCATTGCATCATGTATATTTAGCCCAATATTTTGTCTCTGTAACTCTGATCTTTAAATGGTCCACTCATGGAAAATCTAAACAAGTCATGATTTTCTACATTTCTATTGAATCTTCATTCTATGATTCAAGGAGAACTCAGCATCTACAGTCCCATCTTATAGCTGAAGTCCGTCATCCCAGGAAACATTCTTTTACATCTTTTCTGCCCCCTCGTTAGGTATTCACATCCCTCCTACAGTGTGCTGATCTGAATTAAATGCAAACTCCAGATGTAGCCGAACCAGCATTCTATAAAACTGCAACAAAACCATCCCTCAAGTTATGCATCCCAAGAATCCTTTACCAGACAGTCCTGACGAAGGGTCTCGGCCTGAAACGTCGACTGTACCTCCTCCTAGAGATGCTGCCTGGCCTGCTGTGTTCACCAGCAACTTTGATGTGTGTTCCAAGAATCCTAAATGCTTTTTCATCAACTCATCAACATGCCATTCCACTTTCAAAGATTTATGTAACGTTATGCCTGGGTCTCACTGTGCCTTCATACATTTGATAAATGTACCATGTCCTGTCTTATTCGTTCTGCCAAAGTGTGCCACTTCAAAATTTTAAGTATTAAATTCCATATGCCACTTAGTTTCTCAGTTTGGCCAGCCTATCTATGTATTCTTGCAATCTTCTTCTGTGCTGCCAAACTTTGTCATTTTTCACCTCTTCTCACCTGCCTATCACCTCCCCTGGATCCCATCCTCCTTCCCTTTATCCTGTTGTCCACACTCCTCTCCTACCAGATTCCTTCCTCTCTAACCCTTTACCTTTCTTACCTACCTGGCTTCATCCATCACCTCTGAGATATTCTCCTTCCCTCCCCCCCACCTTTTTATTCCAGCATCTTCCCCCTTCCTTTCCAGTCCTGAAGAACAGTCTCAGTCTGAAGCTGCTTATTCATTTCCATAGCTGTTGTCTATTTACTCTTTTCCATGGCTGCTGCCTGACCTGCTGATTTCCTCCAGCATTTTGTATGTGTCGCTTTGTGTCATTTGTTTGCACTCCATAACCAAGTCTCAATCATTAAAGTTTATCGAAAAAAAATTTCTTTTATTATGATGCTATCTTCCTTACACTATAGTAAGGGAAAATGGACCAAAAATTTGCTGTATCATCTCAATATCTAATTAGAAGCAAGCTGCAACATTGTTCAGGAGCAAAAGAATGAGGCAAAACTGAAGGAACTAATTTAAAATCACAAGGATCAATGCCGAAATCTGTGATCAAAATCTATTTCCACTGAAGGTAAAAATTGTGAGAGATCGTCTTCTGTTACTTCGAAAGATTAATATGTATGTGGCAAGGCAACCATTAATTACACATCCCAAGTTGGCCCTTGTAGTGAATGGATTGTGAAGTCTTTTCAGAGCGCAACTAAAATTCAATCAGGTTGGATTCGCACATTGATCAAACCACATTTAAATGGTGAACCCAATGATCTTTTTACAACAAGTTAGTAGTCCCATGATCACTATCATTCATATTAACTTACATTATAAAATTCAGTTTGAAGTCATTGATTTTAAATTCACAATTTACCTTTATGGGATCTCAACATAGAGACGAGGAGGCATTTATGTTCTGGGCTATTGATGACAGTTCATTGGAGTTTTAAAGAATGAGAGGAGATCTCATACAGGTGTATGTGAGAGCAACTTAAAGTAGGGGAGAGGCTGATTCTTTTTGTGGAGAATCCAGATCTAGGCTGAACAATCTCAAGAAAAGGGTTTGGCCATTTAAGACCAAAATGGGGCAGGGAATTCTTTATATGGAGAGTTGTAATTATTTACCTTAGAGGGCACTAATACCAAATCATTAAGGGTATTCAAGCTTTGGATTAACAGAATTAGAATGCAAGTTAGTTTTGACAGATAACGTAAAGGAGAATCCTAAGGGATTATATTAGTATATGAAGAGCTAAAGAGTAACAAGGAGAGAATGATGCTCAATGTGGTCATCTATCTGTGGAGCCATAGGAACTAGATGAGGTTTCATTGAATATTTCTCAACTGTGTTTACCTTGCAGAAAGACATAGAAGGTGGGGAGCTTGGAAGAGAATAGTTATGTCTTGAAACATATCCAGATTTCAAAACAAAAACTGCTACAAGTCTTAAAGGTGAATAGATCTCCAGGACCTGATCAAGTGTATCCTCGGGGGATGTGTAAAGTTAGAGAAGACATTGCTGGAGCACTAGCATAATCATCAGCCATGGTTGAGGAACTATAAGACTAATGTTGTGCCTTCATTTCAGAAGAGCTACGAGGTCATTCCAGGAAACTACAGGCTGGTGAGTTTAACATCAGAATGTTACTGGTGGGGATCCTGAGAGACAGGTTACCTGGATTTTGAAAAGCAAGGACTGATTAGGGGTAATCAGCATGGCTTTGTACATGGGAAATCATGTCTCGCGAATCTGACTGAAATCTTTGAAGTGGTGATCAAGAGGATAGATAAGGTAGTGTAGTAGATATCTACATGGACTTTAGAAAGAGCTTGATGAGGTTTCACATGGTAGTCAGGTCTAGATGGTTAGATTACATAGGATCCTGGGTGAGCTAGCCAATTAGACACAAAGTTAGCTTGGTAGTAGGAGTCAGAGGGTGCTAGTGGAGGGTTTCTTTTCTACTAAGTGGCAGGGGTGCAAGTTCATATTTTACTGGGTGGTGAAGAAGAAACATGATTCCACATTGCAACTGTACAAGTTGTTGGTGTGACCACACTTGAAGCATTGTGTGCATTTCTGGTAGCCTGGCAAGAGGAATGAAACTAGAGTGGGTGCAAAGAAGATTCATGAGGATGTTACCAAGATTAGAGGGCTTGCATTATAAGGAGAGACTAGATAGGCAGGCTAAGATATGAGTTTATAGATATATATAAACTCGTGAGGAGTATGATCAAGTGAACGATCAGTCTTTTCCAAGTGTAAGTGAGTCAAAAACTAAGGGTGTACACAAGGTGAGTGGGAAAATTTTAAATGGTACTTGAGGGGAAACATTTCCACACAGAAGGTTGTGGTTATGTGGAACAAGTTGCTGGAAGTGGTAGACACAGGTACAATTACTTCCAAAAGGCACTTAATAGGTCCATGAGAAGGAAAAGCTTACAGGGATATGGGCCAAACAACTTTGCCAGCATGTATCAGTTGGGCCAGGGTGCCTACTTGATAGGAATTTTTCTCCTATCATACCAAAACATTTGTGTATTGGTTATTAAATGCTTCTGCTTGAAATACTTGAACACCTTCAAATTGATGTTAAAGTCTCCCGTGGGAAAATTCGAGAGTGATTTCTCTATTGCTGCCATGCTTTCAAGTATCTGTTGACCGAAGAAATGAAAAGATGCACTAAGAACAGAAAATCCTGGAAATAATCAGCAGCTCAGACACAAATGTGGAAAGAGTAGAACGTTCAGTGAAAAAGTGGGTTATAATTCTCTAGTCTTTCAGAATTTCAGGGACTAAGATTTTTGAATTTATTTTTATTATTCAAATAATAAACGGCATATTGCAATCTTCTGCACATGGAATTGATGCAGTCAGAGTTCATTGTATAATATCTCTTCCAAGCAAACAATATTGCGAAATAAAAGTAGGATGTAATTTTTATTAAATTTCTTTAGTTTTTGCTAATTATTCCATGGTTACTAAATACTTTCAGGGTTAACTTCGTTGAAATTATAGAGTAACCTTCACTCAGATATTTCCAGCAAATTTTATTGTATTTTACAAATTTGCTGTTGTGATATTTATATTTAAATTAAATTTACAATAGATAAAGTGAAATCATAGACCTACTGTACAATTTTTTAAAATGTGGAAGATTGTTCTCTTTCCTTGTGCTTGCTTTGTAGTGTCTGAAATCTGATCCATTTTCCTCAGAGCACAGTGCTGTTTTTACACTTGCATCAGTCTCGTGGGAACGTGAATGTGATTGATGCTGCTTGATCACTCTTCACACTATTAGGAATGACACTTTGTATACATCCACCTAAGTTGGAAAATGGTGCATTGTATTCCCATTTGGCTGATCAGCTTATTTAGTGGTTGGTGTCTATTAACAGAATCAGGTTTAATATCACTGGCGTATGCTGTGAAATTTGTTAACAGCGGCAGCAATACCATACATGATAAATATAGAACAAATGAATTACAGTAAGCATATATGTATATTAAATAATTAAGAATAATAGTGCAAAAACAGCTATAATAAAACAGTGAGGTAGTGCTCATGGGTTCAATGTCCATTTAGTGCTCATATGGCAGAGGGGAAGAAGCTGTTCTTGCATCACTGAGTGTGTGCCTTCAGGCTTCTGTACCTCCTTCCTGATGGTAACAATGAGAATTACGTAATTTATACTACAAGGAAGCAATCATTTTATTGGCATGATTCAGAATTGTTATCATTGGTCTACTATACTGCCTGACAAGAAATATATTAAAAATTCACAATTATTTAATGTATTTTATTACCTCGGTATGATTGAATGAATCCTAGAGCTAATACTACCCTTCTCAAAAGTTTTTACAATTTAGGAACCATGGTACAAAACCCACAGCAGGCTCTTCCAAATTCTTCAGGAATATTAATTTGGGATAATTACTAGCCAAGGAGCTAGGGAATACTCACCTGATTTTCATCTTTCACAGGCTTTGGTGGGGGTGCATGAGGATGTGGTGGTGATTGAGGGTGGTGGGGGGTGCATTTAAGTAGGGAAAGCAGAGGCTCCCTTTCATTCAAAAAATGTGAAATATGAAGTTACAGTCACAAGTGAACTCCTTCAGGCTGTAACATTAACAACACTTTAGAAGCTAAGGCTATATAGAAATCAATCCTAAATATTATACCTGCCAAAAGAACATCTGCAGGCATTCTGACCTCTGCAAGGGACTGGCAGCTGTTGGTGGACCTCGAAGGGCATCTGAAGTTCCCCAACCATATCGCAGCCACCACCCTGCGACCAGACATTGTACTTGTGTCTGAGTCTACTAAGCAAGTGGTGCTGCTGGAGTTGACAGTCCCATGCGAAGATAGCTTGGAGGAGGCCTTTGAAAGGGAGCTCTCCAAGTACGCAGGACTGGTCAGCAACTGTCAGCAGGCTGGATGGAGAGCGAGGTGTCTCCCAGTGGAGGTTGGTTGTAGGGGATTCATAGCCCGTTCTTTAGTTAGAGCCTTCAGCATTTTGGGCATCGAGGGAGAGAGGAAGAGGAGAGCCATCCGCAATACCACCGATGCGGCAGAGAGGGCCTCAAGATGGCTGTGGCTCAAAAGAGGGGAGCCATGGAGTCATAAGTAGCTAGCCATCTGGACACAGGCTGGGGTCTGATCAGCCCCGGCTGGGTCACCTGGAGGAGGTTGTATGATGTTGAAAGACCTGAAACACCCGATGATTCCAGGAACATCACTGAAGATGTGTCCAGAAGCATCAATAGATGTATGTACACAGCTGCTCTTAGTTTTCTCATAAAGACAAAAAATATATTTTAAAATTAGTTCATTACAGTGAGTGTTCAGCCACAAGATAAGTTGCAACATTTGCTTCAGTTGATGAGCTATTGAAGAGGAAATTGATGATTGCTGTAGAATTTTTACAAATGAGCTTGCTTTGTAGGAATGTCATAGGCTACTTCATTGTTTCAGCAAAAATAGTCTGGAATCATTTGCTGTAAGAATATTAAAAGAACTGTGTAATGAGCTCACTGTAAGCTAACACTGATACTTTAGTCCTGACGAAGGGTCTCGGCCTGAAACGTCGACTGCGCCTCTTCCTATAGATGCTGCTTGGCCTGCTGCGTTCACCAGCAACTTTGATGTATGTTGCTTGAATTTCCAGCATCTGCAGAATTCCTGTTGTTTACTGATACTTTACATCACACTCTCAGCCTTATTCAGTTTGTTGCCTTCAGAAATCTAGTAAGTTAAATATTTTATCTATTCTTCAGTCTATACCAAAAGCATGGAAATAATACTTTCCTTTAGAAAGGATCAAGCCTTCCTTGTCACTCCTGGAATCTCTACCTCCTCAATTGTACCTTCAGCAGCAATCTCAGTAGATGTCCCTTGTCTTGCCCGTGGAAAGTGTGTCAGCCTAGTGTAATTGCTCAATTGTTTCTGACAATATTTATTAATTCACCATTCCCAAATCTAATTTTTGAAGCTGCATTTATAATGGAAAACCAACGAGACTTCCATTTATGATAGGGCTGCAGATGGCACTGTTGTTAAATAATTAGCATTGTTTCATCCAGCTGCATTGTCCATTAGTTTAAAATGTAACAATTTCCATTAGTTATATGATCTAAGAATAGATTAGCAAGAATGGACCTGCAGATCGTATATATTTTTGGTTTAAAGAATGTCATATGTTTTCACTCATTAGAGTTGATTTAATCTCAAGAGTGGAGTAACTTACACTGATTAATAACATTGTATTCAAAGTGCTCATAACTTAAGGAAGGAGAAATGTGCTATTTTTGTTTCCCAGGGCAGTTGAATGACTTGGACATCCTGGTATGCGACCATTCCTGACAATGCCTTGTATGTGGATCTAGGGCAAAAGGAGGGGGTATGGCTGCAGTTTTAAAAGATGCTGAAGTGATCTTCTTGGAAACTGGCAGTAACAATATCTTCCCATTGAGGCTGGGTTGTGTTAGTGGGGCTGGTGAAGGTGGAATTCTGAGCAACAGAAGACCCGCCCCCAAACTTATGAGACTTATGGAGAAAACAACAGAATTATGTTTGTTCTCAGTCCTTGATTAATTGAGAAATGTTCCAAGAATGATCAGGTAACTTGCAATCATTCTGCAGCAAAGCCAGGCACAAGGAGGTTGATGTAAACATTTCTTAGCATCAGACATAGTACTTTGTTTTATGGTTTTATATTCTGGCCAGGGACTGATACAATCTATCAATATCTCCGTTGCCTTTTGGTCCTTGACGTAGCTGTGTAGTTCCTAATAGCTTTATGGATTCCAGCTATGTTCTGATTTGGTCACCTGCATCATGGGCTAGGTCTGTAAAATTCATGGGCAATTCTTAATGCATATTTTTCCTTACAATACATAGAGCATTAAACATGTTTGCATAAATTAACTGGGAATTACATTGGCAGGTGAATTTTGATAGCTCACAAAAAGCACACCTGATGTAAGAATCTGGACTGTGCACACATAGACAAATGGAGTACCAGATCACAATCTGGGATCTTCTGGCCCAATTCTCCTCTGCCACAGCATGCCCTGAATTTGAATTGAAGGTAGATTCAGGCTCATTTATCATTTATGTCTGAACAAGGGGTTTCTGCTGAAGTTAGGGCAGCTGAGCAGGAGCTGCTCTGAGGAATTTAAATCTATTTTTAGGGGCCTTTGAAAGCAAAGAAAATGGCTTCAAGGTTAAAAACATGCTGAAAGGGAGCTCCCAAGAGCAGGTGGGTAGAGATTGAAAGCATTCCTGATGGTAAAGAGAGATTCAGAAATGTTTATGGGAAAAACCAACAAAAAGTATTGATATTTGTATGAAAAAATGGATGAAAGGAAAAGGAGTTAACAACTGAAGATTTATTTTAGTATTCAGTACAATAGCACTACTAATGAAAGATTTTGCATGTAGAGGTCTCCTGAATAAAACATGCAGTGAAATTGACTGGGGGGCTGAATTCAGAAATTACTGATGAGGTAAATCCCTGATGGAATTTCTTGTGCCTGTCAAAAGTAAATTCAATGGTGCTGGCTGATCTTGAATCACCACAGAGTCACGAGCACAAATACCCTTTTAACTTTATTAATTGCTTTTGTTCCCCCTCTACACTAACCAATTAGCAATAAACAATTAAATGCTCAATATTTCAGAGTAAATTGAGAAATATTTAATCTGTTTAGTTTAAGCCCTTGTCTAATGTTTCTCTTTTTATCTGTTCCACTCTTGCCTTTAATTATTCTGTGAAGGAAATAAAGGAGTTGTGTAACTTTTTTTCATATGTACTGTACATTTTCAAGGATGTCGGGTACTGATGTGCCACTGCCTATTTTCTGTCCTTAATTACTCTTAAGAATGTAATGGTGGGGCACAGTCTTGACCCTCTGTGCTCTATTAATGTAGTACTTATGATACAAGTGAGTAGTTTGCTAGGCCACTTCAGAGTACAGCTAAAAGTCAAGCATGTGTGCTAAGGTTTTGGAGCCACATGTAGGCCTGACCAGATGATAAGGGCTTTATGAAGGATATCATCAAACCAGTTGGGTTTTCACAACAATCTATTAATTTTGTGCTTGCCATTTTAAAACTAGTTCTTTACATTAAATCTGTATATAATTGAATATCTGCAGCTGAGTGGTAGAATTTAAACTTGCATCTCTAGATGGTTAGTTCTACTCTCTGGGTTACTGTTGTGGTAGTTTAACCATTACCATACTGTTATTTAAATAAATTAAGGTAATGTTTAATAGTGGCTGGATTTTAGGTTCCATATTGCTTTTAAAGAGAACTTGTTTAGTTTTTATGTATTTAAAGGTTTAAAAAATGCTCAATACTATTGGATTAGATGACCATATCCATCTGGTTCCACTGTTCAGGAAGCATTTTTGTTCTCAAAGTCAAGTGAACAAACTAGAAGAATGGAACAATGATTTCATGATCCTTTCATGAACACCTTGACATTCAGATCTTGGACATGAATGCGTATACAGTGGATTCCAGTTAATTTAGCCAATGACTAATTGGCACAGCCACATTTTTGGGACAACTCTACAAGAATGAAAACTAATTGAGAAAATAGCTGGGATCCCCTTGGTTTATTTGAGATACCATGCAACTTAATTGGGACAGGAGGCTGTTGCTGAGAAGTCTCGAACTAGAATCAGTCACGTGGCTGTTAGACACTACACCATGCTTAGACAAACAGTTTTTAAAAAGCATCAGTTGCATGTGCCTGTGCTATGTTATCTGTTTGGGCCGATGGATGCTGAATCAAAAAGCAGTGATTATTTCAGGTCTCGGCCTGAAACGTCGACTGCGCCTCTTCCTATAGATGCTGCTTGGCCTGCTGCGTTCACCAGCAACTTTGATGTATGTTGCTTGAATTTCCAGCATCTGCAGAATTCCTGTTGTTAGCAGTGATTATTGATCATTTTGCTTTTTATTTTGACTTGAAAAAATTTCAGACCCTTGCCAACATGCCATGAAAAGATTTGGCACTAGCCAAAAAAAAACACATCTGCCAAAAGCCACCCACCTAACACCAGTTATCATCAGCTGGCAGAGGTAACTGGAGTTAGAAATCTACAACTGCACGCTTGATACGTCTGCAAGATAAACTGTGAGAAGAGCAGGTATTATGCAAGGGACAACAGGAACAACCTATAAGTGAAAGAGTGAAGGTAAGGATCCAGATATTGAAAAGGACCTTAATCAATGGTTTTCCATTGTAACTGGATGAGGTGTGTGTGTGTGTGTGTGTGTGTGTGTGTGTGGACCAATGTTAAAAATCAAGTCAGAGGAGTTAGCCAAGAAATTGGTCACTAGACCAAAAGATGGTTGGTTGTCTCGATGGAAATGTTGGCACCACATGAAATTCCAGAAAACACATTGTGAGAAATTTAGTGTTGATGCTGTAAGTGCAGAAACATGGAACTCTACAGAACTTCCCCAACTTGCTTCAAAGATGTTGAGCAGATGAAATCTACAATGCTAATGAAGCAGACCTTTTATTTATCATGCCATGCCAAATGGTTCCCTTGGCTACAAACACCCAACACTATCAGTTTCAAAGATGACAATGGATCGCATAATGGATCAATTATCTACACTATGTGTCTGCACTGATTTTGTTCATTTAGTCAATCAAAAGAATGTGGCAGCGTACACTGGATGAACTCCTCCGTTAATCTATTTTAGGAACTAATACGCAATTTTATAGTATTATAGTAGTATTGTTAGCATTATAATTTTTTTACTGTACTTCATTTAAATACATAATTTGTTACTCAGTTAAATGGTAGTTTGTCTTTTTCCATACCTTTTTAACTATTTCCATGAAACTTTGGCCGCTTAATTGGGCCAAAATGTACTAGTCCTGATGTGTCTCAATTAACCGGAATCCACTGTATTTGAACAATTTTTACTCTTCAGAAATGTTTTCATCATTTCACTTTCCTTAATCAGAAACGAACTTCAAGAACTCACATTAATATTACTGATAAGAGTATCAATATTTCTTGTAAGTATGCTAGCAGCTTTCAGTTTATTGTCTTGTATAAAAATGTTATTGTTAAGGTAAGGAAAAGTGCAGAGCCTACTACGGTGATTAAATACACTCATTCCTTATCTCTAACCAAAGCTTTATCTCCACTAGTTGTGGACAGTTCTGCTCAAAGTGTCAAAGAAAATTGTTTGGCCGACAAATGACAACAGCACATGGGTACGTGCTATTAGAGATATTTTGATAAGCAGTGGCCTTTCACAAGCCATGAGCTAGGTAAATACTTTAGTTCCATTGGAAAGTTCTATCAAAGTAGAGAAGGTTATTTAATCAAGGACATAATATTACTGAATCTTACTTGGCCTTCTCAATCATGTTCAATCTTACCTGTCCTAGATGTCGACAACTATCTTATTGGCTCTCTATATTCTGGTGTTGGACATTGAGGGGGTCTCAGGCAACATGGAGCAAAGGCATTGCCATAGGAAGGTCTTTGACACACTGGCAAAAGGTGAGTTAGGGGAGACAGCTTGCCTTCTTTCGAAGTTGTTGTGGGTTTTAACAGTTTTAATATTACTCAGGGATATTCACCAGGATGAGGCATATGATGGGATTGATTCTCATGGGCCATCCTGCAGCAATCTTATGTCTGCAAATGGAAGAATGATCTTGCAGCAGTCAGAACCCTGAGGTTACCTCACGTGATGGCAAGAATGGTCTTTCCTATAAAAATAACAGAAAGTGAAAAGGAATAGTAAAACATCTCCTTTGTGTTTCTTTTAGACTGCACACCTTTCTTATTGCCCCTCAGATAACATTTCCGCCAAGTCAATGGATACACCTTCAATCTATTGAGTGGTAAATATACCTTCTGTAGGAAAGAATTATAAGAGATAGAAATGTGCATATCATTGAAATGTATCAGAGTTGGAATGTACTTGATAAAGAGTTGTTTTCTTTCCTTTCTTTAATTAACTTACTGTTGTAGTTGCAGACTTGGAAAAATACACTTGGTTCGTCTTTTAGCACCAGAATCTAATGATATGCTATAAAACACACATACAAAAGAGCTCGTTTGGGCTGAATTTCATGCTGAATTTGGTTTGCTCTTCTGCAAATGGTAAATTCCTAGCAAAAGCAAATTGGGTTGTGCAGCAAAGGCAGATTGTAAATAAAAGCAATTATATTTTTGGAACCTGAAGCATTTGAAGGCCAGGCTCACCTGGGGAACTGCACACACTTGTGGATATTTAAACACTGGAAAGACATCACTAGATCTTACTCAAGAAACATACACAAGACCTGAAATGGCGACTGTACTTCTTTCCATTGATGCTGCCTGGCCGGCTGGGTTCCTCCAGCATTTTGTGTGTGTTACTTGGATCTTGAGTATCTGCAGATTTTCTCTTGTTTGTGATAGGAAATTGATCCTTTTGTTTATCGTAATCCTGACTTGGGCACTGAGATCTTAGCAGGGTATAGACCCCAGGAAACAGTGCAGAGTACTCACCCTGGGAAGAGTTTTGATGACTGTTGGCAGAGGATGAGCTTAGGAAAAGCTCCCTAACTTGTCAGGAATGTTAACTATTTTTGAAAGCCTTTGCTGTGCAAATATTAAAATTGAAGCAAATTATTAAAAATAAAGAAAAATATTTTACTACAAGTTAAGCTAAATATATGTGAATGCACAAGAATAACTAAAAATACTAAACAGAGGTAAAATATATTAAAAATAAACATGGCTGTCCTTAGCCACTGTACTCACAAGCCAAGAATATCATAGAAATCAATGGAGTTTGTTCCTGTTCCAAAACTGACCCAGAAGAATAGTTACAGGTGCAGCAAAATATGTCACATCCAGAATATCAGCATTTCGCAACATTCAGGGTGATATTTGTGACTTAATGAATGAACACCAGCTGCTCCGATTGGAAATCTGACTTCAGCTGAAAGAGAGGAATCATTACTTTTGAGAAAACCCGAGGAGACTAACCATAGATCCTATTTTGGCATCAGATATCGTATTATTGACTGTAGAACAGGATAAGCTAGAACTGATGGAAAGATTGTCACTGGGAACGTCTGTTCAGATTTAGTAGATGGAAGCCTCTGAAGATCAGCACAAACTTCGACAGACCTGAGATAAGGACCAGAGGTGAAACTGACTGCAGCACCAAGGTGTATCTGGGGAAGAGCAGAAAGGAAGAAAAATGAGGAAATCATAAGGGCATTGAATGGATAAAAAAATTTATCAAAAACAACAGCTTTAAAGATGATGGGCTTACTTCCAATTAAAATGTGGTTAGAATAGACCAGCACTGATGTTGATTGGTGTGGTGTCTTAAAGCTCATGGCAGATGAAACATAGACGTGAACAAATAAAGATTCATATTATTGAACATTACAGCACAGGACAGTCCTTCAGCCCATGATTTTGTGCCAACCTTTTAAAATACTAACCTACTCTAAGATCAATCTAACCCCTCCCTCCTACATAGCCCTCCATTTTTCTATCACCTGCATGTCATATTATCTACAAGTTTCTAAAATGCCCTAAATATATTGGCCTCTAAAACCTCTGCCTCTATACTTCTGTAGTTATCAGCAGGTTTTTCCAGGATGTGGAAAAAATGAGATAATGTCTAAATCAGATAGTGGACAATATGCTGGTCAACAAGATTCTAATAATTTTGTTCTGTTTCATCCAAACCTCTAATGTGCTAGGCTTCATCTTCAGTGTGATGTAGTACACATCAAAGAAGATGGTATTGCTCCTTCATCAGCAGTGTTCACAAGCAATCAGGGACATTACAGGGCCAGAACAGCAATCTTACAACACACAGAAATGACGATGAGAATGTATACTTCAAAGCAAATTAAAGGATTTCAGATACCAGTAATCTAAACAAAGTCAAGATCCTAGACCTGTTACATGAGCCAGTTTCTCTCCCCACTGATGATATTAGACCCGCTTTATGCTTCCGTTATCATCTGCGTTTTTTAAAAATTTCTACAGGGTTTGCTTTTTGCCTCCAAAGGTTGAAGTTTGTTTACTTTATGGTGATATAATTATAAAAGATTTAAGAAGATTTACCAATATTTCTAATCATGTGGCAGGTCCAGTTATTAGGTACCCCATTTTCAAATGTGTTACATCAGAAAGAAGGGGAGTGAAATGGTCAATGTGATTGTGTATGAAGGAATACTATTGAAGTGGACTGATTAAACTGATCTGTTTGAAGATTGTGCGACATTTTGAGAAGATACATAGGTGAGATCTTTGAAGGCCGAAATATCTCTCTCCTGGATTAAATTTCTGTAGGGTGAAGCTTAATACATTACTGCAGCATATTATAAAGTTTATGCTAGTTTAATAAATCAGTTTTGGATTATTGAATGGATTAGTGGTCATTTTATAGCTGATAATATAGAATATGTGCAATCAAGAGATGAAATAGGGGCATTCAGGCAAGGAAAGTAATATAAAAATATTCAATCAATAGAGGAATGATAATATTGTTCTTACATGCTTTATGCAGCAGAACAAGCTTTAGTGGTAAGACTTTAGGCAGACAACTGAAATAATGACTTTGGCCTCAGAAAAAGATTGTTCGTATGAATGGGATGCAAGTAATTTACAATGGAGTGAGGTGGGTGGTTTATTGATAAGGGAGAAGACAACAGCTGAGCTGTAGGTGGATAAAAATTGGAATTGTAGATAACAAAAAAACCCAGCAGAATAGAAATCATAGTGAAAAGAACAACAAAGTACACTGTCAACTTTGCTCAAACTCTGTGGCACCACAGGCGAAGTTGTCTTGGCAAGTGAAAGGGACTCGAAAAATTCAGAGGATAAGAACAATTTCTGAACAAATTACAATGTTCCAAGGATGATGTGGGTGCTTCAGACATATTTCATATTTTGGTGAATTGAGTGGGCAGGTTTTTGTGTGTGGGAGGGGTTTGTGGATGGGAGGACAAAGGTTCAGAGCACAGAGAGGACAGAAAATAACAAGTAATTTCAAAGAAATAAGCAGTCACTATGATTACAGAGCACAGGATTTGAGTAGGTAATGTATTCCAACCACTTACTAATCATTTCCTGGAACTAACTGGTAAGTTGGTTAGAGATCAATGGAAAGCAAACTTCTATAGATGCACAGTGGATGGTATCCTAACTGGCTGCCTCATGACCTGTGTGACGAGAATACACATAAAATTAAGATGTTTGCTGGCCTGGGTTAGCATCAGTGACATCAGCAAGTGGTCTGCCGCCTGCCCTCAGGGGAAGGAGAGATAAGGAACAATGGAGCAGCGTCTGGAGATGTGTAATGAAGGGACGGGAGAGAGAGAGCTGTCTGGAGTGGCTTCCCCTTTGAACCCTGAACTGTTTGAAGTGATGGACAGGCGATACCCCAGCAGGGGGATAAAAAGGGACAGGTTCGCTAAGGCAGGACACACACGACATCCGAGGTAACGAGACCCTGGAAGCGGTACGCCTCTCACGAGTCGGTGAGAAGTATCAGACAACGGCCAGGGTGGAAAGGTACGATCAGCGGGAACCCGGTGTGTGTCCGCCCTTGCCTGGGTGCCGGGTTCACTGCAGAGGATCGACCGCATCTGGAGGAGGGGTCACAGTCGGTGACCTCAGGTGACATCACCAAGGACCCGCCCAATAGCTGCTTGTGAGCCATATCGCCGGTCTGTGAGTGAAGCCGTGTATGAATGATCAGTTGTTCCTGTTCTCTCTCTCTCTCCCCCCACGTTGTCCATCGCCATGGCAACGATTACTGCGAACTGAACTACTAAACTGGACTGAACTTTGAGTCACTTTGAAATTTGGTCATTTACCCCTAGACAACGATAGAGCTTGATTGATGCTGTTATCTTAATTCTGTGCACATGTGTGTTTAGCATCGCTGAACTGTTGCATTTATTATCCTTTCGATTACTGTGTTGCTTGTTCCTTTAATAAAACTTTCTTAGTTCTAGTACTCCAGACTCCAACTGAGTGATCCATTTCTGCTGGTTTGGCAACCCAGTTACGGGGTACGTAACACCTGCTATAGATAAACTAATGCTCAGAAACTGAAAAGGCTACAAGCAGTGGTGGGTACAGCCCAGTCTATCACAGCAAAAGCCATGCCCACCATTAAATACATTCATATAGAGCACTGCCACAAGAAAGCAGTATCAAAGGCCCCCCATCTAGGTCATACCCTCTGTCACTGGGCAGGTGGTACAGAGGCACACCACCAGGTTTAAGAACAGTTATTACTTGAAAACCATCAGGCTCCCGAACTGTGTCACTAATTTCATTCACCACTACCATTCTACAACCAACAGACTCACTTTCAAAGACTTTTTACAATTCATGTTGCCAGTATAATTTTATATGCAGTTTGTCTTATTTTGCACATTGGTTGTTTGTCTTTGACACTTACGTACTTATTTGGAAAATTCTATTGTATTTCTTTTTTCCTGTAAATGTCTGCCCGAAAGTGAATCTTAAAGTAGTAAATGAATCTCAAGGTAGTATATGTAACATATACATACTTTGATAATAAATTTAACTTTGAAATTGAATGGACATTCTGTATCGCAAATTTTATAGTAGTTACCAGTTTATTGCAATAGTTTGGTCACTATTAATTTCTAGTAAGTTTTTCAGTTTCCCTATCTACCAGACAATTCATTCTCCAGACAGTTGCAAATACTACAGGTCCATCTAGCTCACATTCTTATGGCAGCTCATCCTTCAGATCCATTGTAATTCTGTGACCCTTTTGATATTGGGAATACATTAAGGTAAACAGATGAATGGAACCTTACACCCAGTATGTTAGCAGAATATTCTTATTTATCCAGTGCAATTTGCAAAGGTGCTGAAATAAGAAAAATCATACTATCAGAATCCAAATCAGGTTTAATATCACTAACATACATTGTGAAATTTGTTGTTTTGCGGTAGCAGTACAGTGCAATACATAAAAATACTGTAAGTTACAGTAAGAGATATATATTTATATATACTGTATAGAATATTAAATAAATGGTGCAAAAAGAAAGCAAAATTAGTGAGGTTCTGTTCATGGGTTGGTTCATTGTCAATTCAGAAATTTGATGGAAGAGTCATCATGAATTGAAACTGTGGGTTACTAAAATCTTTGTACATTCTAACAAGTACTAAATTGCCATTTGGATCGAGACAGAGATTTTTCTCCTTCTGCCCATATGGTAACGACATGCTATTTGAAATGTTGATACTTAACTACACAGTGGTTAGTATAAGGAATGAGCTGCCAGAGGTAGTTGCTAAGGCAGGTATATTAACTACACTTAAAGGTACTTGGACAGGTAATTGGATATGGAAACTTTAGAGGGATATGGACAAATGGGATTAGCTTAGACAATAATCTTGGTCAACATGGAACAGATGGACAATAGGCCTGTTTTCATGCTGTATGACTCTGATTGTGCAGGCAGCTCCATCATTTCTAGCATAGTTCCAGTGAGTGGATTTAGGAGGAAAGTGTTAATTCAATAACTTTGCCATGAGCTGCATGCATCCATTTAATTCAGTAATTATATTTGTAAGTTTATGTTGGGAGATTCCAAGAAAGCAATTTAACTCAAGCAATAAATATCCTGGATCCTGTGTCTTTGGATTCAGCATCACCAGAGATATTGCAAACATCAGTCCTTCCAATCACCCTTCTTCATCAAACCTATCAGAAACGGAATTTACAGAGATCTTGTAGTAGAGGAATAGCCACAAATTTTTATTTCTTGATGCTGGTGTTAATATCTACTTGTAACATAAAATTGAACATGTTGAATGCCAATGAGATCTAATAGTCTCCTTAACATGTCTGACAATAAATAAATGGAAAAGATTGATACCTGTGTACTGTGTCTTGATCTCAATTTTGCAGGATGTTTTCAGCAAAAAAATTGATGAAGAAGAATACTTTCCAAGATCTAACTTTATAAAAGTGATAGATTTCACAGGTTTATTACTCCAAAATATGTCTAGAGACCTGTAGGCTATTTTGCTGTTAATAAGCTCTGGTGGTGTTCTACTCTAGTAAATCACTCTGACTCTATCTTGCATACGCTATAAGCTGCTCTCCTAATCCTCTGGTAATATTTCACTTCTGGCATCTTCCTCCAGAGCAGTCCTGGTGTAGACATTACAGGAAGACTGATGTGCTGTCAAAATTTCCATACTCAAGATCGCTGCGAGCCAATTTAAAGAAAAAAAAATCTATTTCCTCACTCAATGAGGGAAATATAGCAGTAACCATTTAAAATAAAATGTTGTGATCAGAATTTTCAGATATTGTTATTTAATATTAAAAAAACTACACAGTTCTCATGACTTTTCCTGTCTGCGTATTTAGTGAGTAGTTATGTTATAAAGTCCCAAAGTAGATGCCTAAAATATCATGTGGGATGATTTTAGATGAAACACGGTGATGCTATCACACACACAGTGTTGGAGGAATTCAGCAGGTCAGGCAGCAACTATGGAGAGGAATAAACAGTCCACATTTTGGACAGAGATCCCGATGAAGGGTTTTGACCTAAAACGTCGACAGTTTATTTCTTCTCCATAGATGCTGCCTGACCTGCTGACTTCCTCCAGCATTTTGTTCAAGTCTATTATTATTATTCAACCATCACATGTATACAGCTAAATGAATCATCTTTTCTCTGGGGCCAGGGTGCAAAACACAGTATAGCCACACGCAACATTTATAATTATGATCCAGCATGTACAGTCACAAAATAATATTAGAATAAGATCCTGTGTGGCATGGCCTGAAGGCTGACAGGATGATATAAAGTGTGAGGTGTGTGTTTATTTAGGACAGTATAATGTTCCTGAAACTATTATAATAAATGAGCAGTCAAATAAATACGTGAAACAGCAGCAATAAAAGATGAAAAGTGACCGGTGCAGGATGAGAGAGTGTCAGTGAGTTGGTGGGGGGGGAGTTGGGCAGGGCATTCAGACGTGTGTGCTGAGTGGCAGCAGGGTGTTAAGAAGTCTAACAGCTGTTACCCAGCCAGACACTTCTGTTTCTTATGCTGTGGAACTTTCTGCCTGACAACAGGAGGTTAAAGAGATTGTAAGGCGTATGGGAGGGGTCTTTAACAATGCTGGAGGCATTGCGTATGCAGTGCTTGTAATTTTTTTAACAAAATATACTTAATTCAAAAATAAAATTATGTACAATAAACCATTCAATGTCTGTCAATCCTTTACAGATGTTTCCATTACGGTCTATACATTTCCACACTTTTAGCCACCCATGTGGCACTCTGTTATTTCACCTTTCCACACCATTGTTGAGAGGTATACTCCCCGCCACCCGACCCCTCCCACTCCCGTGGGAGAAGAACCCTAAACCGCGGTCCTTCATCACCGGGCTCTTGCGGTGGCTGCACCAAGTTTGAGTGCATCCCTCAGCACGTACTCCTGCAGGCGAGAATGTGCCAGCCGGCAGCATTCTCCCACGGACATCTCCATGTGCTAGTAGGCCATCAAGTTTCGGGCCGACCAAAGAGTTGATAATTTGCCAGCAGCACCACATGTTGGTCTCCGTGTGCGTCCCCGGGAACAGCCCGTAGATCAGAGAGTCCTCTGTTACGCAGCTGCTAGGGATGAAATGTGACACGAGCCCATCCATCCTCCTCCACACCCTCTTTGCGAACTGACAGTGTGCAAAGAGGTGGGTCACAGACTCCTCCTCACTGCAGTCCTCCCGTGGGCAGCGGGCTGTGGAGGCGACATTCCAGGCGTACAGGAGGAATCAGACTGGGAGGGCCTCTCTCACCGCCAGCCAGGCGAGGTCTTGGTGCCTTTTGGTGAGATCTGGCGATGAGGCATTTTGCCAGATGAACTGGACGGTCTGCTCAGGGAACCACCCCACTGTGTCCATCACGTCCTTCTCCTGCAGTGCCTGCAGGACATTACACGCCAACCACTGCCTGATGGCCCTGTGGTCAAAGGCGTTGACCTGGAAGAACTTTTCTACGAAGGACAGGTATGGCAGCAACGACCAGCTGACTGGGGCATTGCACGGGAGTGGGGTCAGACCCATTCTTCGTAGCCAGGGTGACAGGTAGAACCTGGGCACATAGTGGTACTTGGTGCCCACATATCTGGGCTCTACACACACCTGATGCAGCCACACATGAAGCTGGCCATCAGGGTGGGGGTGACATTGGGGACGTTCTTGCCCCCGTTGTCCAGGGACTTGTGCATGACGGTCCCTCTCACCCGCTCCATCTTGGATCCCCAGATGAATCTGAAGACAGCTCGGGATTTCTGAGCTGCAGGAGCTGGGGACGGGCCACACCTCCGCCAAGTACAACAGCCCTGAGAGCACCTCACACCTGATGACCAGGTTCTTACCCACTATCAATAGGGAGCACCCTCCCCACAGTCCCAGTTTCTGTTTCACCTTGGCAGTCCGCTCCTGCCAGTTCTTGTTGCACGCCTCGGCCCCTCTGAACCAGATCCCCAACACCCTCACGTGATCAGACCTGATGGTGAAGGGTACACTGGATCGGTCGGGCCAGTTGCCGAAGAGCATGGCTTCGCTCTTCGTGCGATTGACCCTGGCCCCCGACGCTAGCTCAAACTGTTCGCAGATGCTGATCAGCCTGCGAGCTGACCTCAGATCAGAGCAGAAGATGATGACCTCGTCCATGTACAGGGAGGTTTTCACTTGGGTCCCTCCACTGCCTGGCAGCGTCACCTCTCTTATGCCCTCATCCCTCCTGATGGCTTCGGCAAAGGGTTCAATGCAGCAGACAAACAAGACAGGAGAGAGAGGGCAGCCCTGCCTGACTCCAAACCTGATGGGGAAGCTGTCTGTTCCCCACTCGTTGACCTGGACTGCACTATGGATGTCTGTGTAGAGCAGTCTGATCCAATTCCGGATTCCCTCCCCAAATCCCATTTTGGAGAGCATGTCTGCTATGTATGTGTGCGATATCCTGTCACAGGTTTTCTCCTGGTCCAAGCTGACCAGGCAGGTGTTCACCCCCCTGCCCTGCATGGTGTCCCTCAGCAGTGCGAGGCTGTCCAAGATCTTCCTGCCCGGTACAGCACAGGTTTGGTCCGGGAGGATCACCTGCCCTAGAGCAGACTTGACTCTGTTGGCGATAGCCTTGGACAGGATCTGGTAGTCCACGTTCAGAGGAGAGATGGGTCTCCAATTTCTAATGTCCTCCCTTTCCCCCTTCTGCTTGTAGATGAGAATAATGATGCCCTTCCTCATGGACTCTGACATGCAGCCGGCCAGAAGCATAGCGTTGTACACTTCCAGCAGGTCTGGGCCCATCCAGTTCCACAGAGCTGAATACAACTCAGCCGGTAAGCTGTCACTTCTGGGAGTCTTACTCTACTCAAAGGAACGGATGGAGCCTGTCAGCTCGTCCAGGGTCAGTGGCTGATCCAGGCTCTCCCGCTTGCCGTCATCGAAGTCCTGCGTGATAGACGATAGGAAGTTGCGGGAGGCTGTGGATCCTGTAGCCTTTTCGTCGTACAGACTGGCATAGAAGGACCTGCAGATCCTCAATATGTCTGTCTGCGGGGGCATGACTGAGCCGTCCTCTTCCTTAAGGTTGTGGATCACAGAGCTCCCCCTGTGCACCTTTTGGAAGAAGAAGCGTGAGCACGTCTCGTCCTGCTCCACGGTTCGGACCCTTGATCGGAAGATGATCTTGGAGGATTCTGCGGTGAGGTGCTGGGCTTGCCGGCCCTTCACCTCTCGCAATTCCTCCCTGACATCCACCCCCTTCGACTGCAGAAGGAGAAGTTGCTGCAACTCTGTCTGGAGTTTACGCAGTTCCCTCTGCTCCTGCCTTGCTTTCTGGATACCCTTGCGAATGAAGAACCTCTTGATGTTCTCCATGGTGGCTTCCCACCAGTGAACAGGGGAATCAAAGAAGACTTTCAAGGTTCTCCAACCTGTGTACTCCCTCTCTAGTTCCTTGATGTTCTCTGGGGTCAGCAGCTTTACAATCAGTTTCCACGTCCCCCTGCCTGACTTCCAGTCCTCCCGTAAGTGACAGGTGGCTTGCAGAAGGCAGTGGTCAGAGAATAACACTGGCGTGACGTTGGTGGACCTGACCGTGAGGGACTCTGAGAGGAAGAGGAAGTCGATCCGGGAGTGGGCTGAGCCATCCGATCGTGTCCGGGTGGCTTGTGGCTGTGCTCCACCTGTGAGGGTGCCAAAGGCATCGCACAGCTTGGCTGTCTTAACCATTTCCATTAGCAGTCCGGAGGTACTAGCATGATGCCCTGAATGGAGGCTGGGAAAGGGAGAGAAACCCTGATCTCACCTGGTGTATTACTCTGGATTTCTAGCATGTGCAGAACCTCTTGACTTTATGGTGATGGTATAGAATTGATCTCTGTATCCTTAGGAAAATTAGCAACAGCTGCTATCCCGTAACTCTGATTGGCTGGCCTATTACCCTGGCAGCCCCCTGTATAGAACATGTGATGTGTCTGATGATTATATCGCTATTCAGTATGACCCCATAGTTGGGAGTGATGGCTGCTACTTTTTAACAGTACCTCAGTGAAAGCCAGTGCCTTCAGGAGAAATGGAGAGGAGAGTAAAAGAAGGTTATAAAAATAAAAATTTGAATGTAGTTCTTAAATTAAAGGATGTTCAATTTAACTGAGATCATTTAAGATTATAATAAAACATACTCAATGAGCCATTAAATTATTTGAAGTGCATTTATTTTACTATTATACAACTCAAAATTTTGCACAATGCTGCCAATCTCAGGTTCAGATTTTTACATGATCTTTGGATTTTGGTAATATTGGAATTTTTACATTTGTTCCCTGCCCCTCCAAACCCTAAAATGGAATAGGCTTCCTCTTGATATGCTACAGTGCTGAGCACTTCCGCAACAGTGTTGTGCAAGAGTGGTCAGAGAAGGTAAGAAATGGGCCCGTCACGTCAGAGCACTCTGTGTTGATGTTATAATTATGTCAATATGAAATGCTAAATTAAGCAGTGCCTGGTGATTCTGATGCACTAGATGGGCATTGCAACATATTGTCATTTTCTCTTTCTGTCATTGGTCCTTCCTTGGACCTGATGCCCAAGACCTCAGGTGCAAGTGACAAATGGTCACACATTTTCCGCTCTCAGAAGGTGTCCTTTGGAGGCAAAGATTCGGGACAAGATCAGTAACCACAAGTGGAGTTGAACCTGTCTCATCACGGGGTTGGAGGTGGGCGTCAAATCTAGGCAACAAAGTAACAGGGAGTGAGATGAACAGAGAAACTAACTGGCAGTTGATTTGGGCTGTCATGAGGACTGGAAGACCAGGATTACCTCAGGGGAATAAGAGCTTTTTGTTCAGGAGGAAGAATCAAGAAAATGCACTGCAGAATGCCATTACTTTGAGGAAATTGAGCACCAGCGTTGCGGAAGAAGCATGTGTGATAGAAAAAAGAACCAGTGATCAGTATTACAGACGAAAGACTGACACTGGCATTGCAGAGATTGAGCAAGAGAGAGAGAGTCAGAGATAGAAAATTGTTACGTTATAAATTCATTCTCTACAAAAACAGAATCTTCGGTCAGCCATGTCAGAGCCAAACATCAAACACACATTTACACTCATCCCATTTTATTCTCTCCACATTCCTACCAACTCCCCTTAGATTCTACCCCTCACCTACGCAATCAATCCTCAGTAGCCAATTAGTTCACCAATCTGAATGACTTTGGCCAAGATGGAGTAGACGTGGAGAGGACGTTTCCAACAGTGGGTGAGTCTAGGACCAGAGGGAACAACCTCAGAGTAGAACGTCCCTTTGAAACAGAAGAGATGAGGAATTTCATTAGTCAGAACATGGTGAATCTGTGGAATTCATTGCCACAAAGGGTAAGTCAATAGGTATATTTAAAGTGGAGGTTGATAGGTTTTTGATTGCTAAGGGAGTAAAAGGATATGGGGAGAATGCAGGAAAATGGGGTTGAAGGGAAAATAAATCAGACATGATTGAATGGCTGAAGATACTCAATGGGCAGAATGGCCCACTCCTGCTCCAAAGTATGTTGGTCTTATGGGGAGGAAACTGTAAAACCCAGAGACGACCAATGCAATCACAGCAAGAATGTGCAAACTCCACGTGGAGGCATGGTTAAATTTTAGGCAGTGGTGGTTGGATGAGAGGGTGAAGTGTGAAGGTGTGAAGAGTTTGTCAGTAATCCTATCTGACACAGAGCTGAGAAATCCCGACTGCCCTTAGAGTGACCAATATGCTCAGGACCACCTGGTCCAAGTTCCGTTGGCCTCAAAGAAGCATAACATCAGGAATGATGTCACAATTTTGTGGCCTGCTGTGGAAGTCACGTCAGATTCATAAAGGTGACTCATGCTTCAACATGGAGTGCTTGCTTCAACATCCAGGGCTATTCAAAACACATGGAAAATTATCATTATTGCATTTCTCTCTGGTGGGGTTCGGGGTTGGAATATTTCAGTTGCATACCACTGAATAAAATATTGTAATCCAATTGAATTTCTAGGCACTGAGAAACATTGTACACAATTATAGAAATGTGATGAAAGTGCAAGGTGTTACTCTGGATCAAAGGGCCTCTTTGCATTTTAAGTAATGAGATAACCAAACTGTGGAATAAAGTCTCAGATCAAAATATCAATCCAACAAGTCAACAATGGTGTGCCAAGTTGATGAACACTTTTGCAGTTAAGCAATGTTTTTGATCTTTTAATTTAAAGGGCATCATTCATTATCATGTCATTAAAGTTTCAGTTTATTTATTACTACCAGTAGTTATTGTTTCCTTTATATAATAGGGCAGGGTGATACTGGTGGTTCAACAGATGATTGCCAGCTGGCTGCAGTGCTGAGTTTGTAATGTCCTGGCATTTGTGCCTATGTAGTGCAAAGCAAAAGTCTAGACCAGTGTGTCCAGGGCAGAGTACAAATAGGGGTATCATCCAAGACTTATTGCCATGGCGGTTTGCCTGCAGTAGGGGACCTGAAAGGCCACAAAAATTGCAGCCAGTGGAATAGAATCCTTGAAAGCAGTAGATTGGCCAGATTGAGCACCACTCATCCAATAATATGGTGGTGGGGAAACTGCTGGAGTCAGTTATCAAGGATGTGATAACAGCACATTTGGAAAGCGGTGAAATGATCGGACAAAGTCAGCATGGATTTGTGAAAGGAAAATCATGTCTGACGAATCTCATAGAATTTTTTGAGGATGTAACTAGTAGAGTGGATAGGGGAGAACCAGTGGATGTGGTATATTTGGATTTTCAAAAGGCTTTTGACAAGGTCCCACACAGGAGATTAGTGTGCAAACTTAAAGCACATGGTATTGGGGGTAAGGTATTGGTGTGGGTGGAGAATTGGTTAGCAGACAGGAAGCAAAGAGTGGGAATAAACGGGACCTTTTCAGAATGGCAGGCGGTGACTAGTGGGGTACCGCAAGGCTCAGTGCTGGGACCCCAGTTGTGTTACAATATATATTAATGAATTGGATGAGGGAATTAAATGCAGCATCTCCAAGTTTGCGGATGACACGAAGCTGGGTGGCAGTGTTAGCTGTGAGGAGGATGCTAAGAGGATGCAGGGTGACTTGGATAGGTTGGGTGAGTGGGCAAAATCATGGCAGATGCAATTTAATGTGGATAAATGTGAGGTTATCCACTTTGGTGGCAAAAACAGGAAAACAGATTATTATCTGAATGGTGGTCGATTAGGAAAAGGGGAGGTGCAACGAGACCTGGGTGTCATTATACACCAGTCATTGAAAGTGGGCATGCAGATACAGCAGGCGGTGAAAAAGGCGAATGGTATGCTGGCATTTATAGCGAGAGGATTCGAGTACAGGAGCAGGGAGGTACTACTGCAGTTGTACAAGGCCTTGGTGAGACCACACCTGGAGTATTGTGTGCAGTTTTGGTCCCCTAATCTGAGGAAAGACATCCTTACCATAGAGGGAGTACAAAGAAGGTTCACCAGATTGATTCCTGGGATGGCAGGTCTTTCATATGAAGAAAGACTGGATGATCTGGGCTTGTACTCGTTGGAATTTAGAAGATTGAGGGGGGATCTGATTGAAACGTATAAAATCCTAAAGGGATTGGACAGGCTAGATGCAGAAAGATTGTTCCCGATGTTGGGGAAGTCCAGAACGAGGGGCCATAGTTTGAGGATAGAGGGGAAGCCTTTTAGGACCGAGATTAGGGAAAACTTCTTCACACAGAGAGTGGTGAATCTGTGGAATTCTCTGCCACAGGAAACAGTTGAGGCCAGTTCATTGGCTATATTTAAGAGGGAGTTAGATATGGCCCTTGTGGCTACGGGGATCAGGTGGTATGAAGGGAAGGCTGGGGCAGGGTTCTGAGTTGGATGATCAGCCATGATCATAATAAATGGCGGTGCAGGCTCAAAGGGCTGAATGGCCTACTCCTGCACCTATTTTCTATGGTTCTATGTTTCTAATATCCCATTTTCTGGTGCATTTGTTGCCCATTATTCTGTCGAGAAGTGAATAGATGGAAGCCTCTTCTTATTAGTGGGCACCTGCAACTGAATCACACTGCAGGTGACAGAATCAATCTGTTTTCATTGGGGTTAACCAGAACACCTCACCTTCATGTGATAATCCATAATGCTGTCCAGTCTAGCTACTAACAAGACTTACCCAACTGAAGCAAATGAAGCAGTGTGATAGACAAGGCAGATGTGATGCTTTGATTTGTGACCAAACAGACTGAAGCCAGGAAAACAAATGATTTGGAGTCACAGTAATAAGAGTTTCCTTCAATGCATTAAAAAGTTTGCCTTCCTTTTAGATGGGACTTATTCTATACAGTCTGTACAGTGAAAGCAATTTAACTGTCATGGTTTTGTCGTGACTAAGATAGACAACAATTGGTGCCTGAAGCTACGGTTCTGTGTAAAATTTGAAAATTCTATAATTTTGCCATTAAAATACAGCTTCACATTTTGCAATTTGCAATCATTTGATGCACAAAGGGACCATTGTAAGATTGCAAGAATACAGCCACATTCACTTGACTTGATACCAGGTGTTTCTGCAAGAAAATGGTTTAGGAATGGATAATGCTTTGTCAGGGTGATTCCATTGCTGTGGAATTCTGTATTGGTTAGATAGGTGGCAAGTGTTAGAGTAATCTATCAATTATTACTCACTCTTACGTGGAGGAAACATAAGAAAAAGGATTGTGTCGGAAATCTGACCCTATCAGCCTGCTCCACCAAAGATTCAAAGATTGGAAGTACACTTATTAACAAAGTATGCATGCAGAATACAACTCTGAGATTCATCTTCCCACAGGCAGCCACAAAACAAAGAAACACCATGGAACCTGTTCAAGAAAACATCAAACACCCAATGTGCGAGAAAAGAAAAAATTGTACAAACTGCAAAAAATGAACAGACAACACATAGAATATGAAACATCAAACCAGGAGCCCAGGAGGGTTGAGTTTAGTTCAGCTCAGCACCACACCACTAGCTCACTGCAGGATACAGGGCCACTCCTCACCGAAGCGCCCCAGTACACATTGATTGCCCTGATAAAACCACTCAAAAAACAGCAAATTAAAGAGTAACCAGAATACAGGAACTCATGTAACATGAACATCAAAATTTCCCAAAATGAGTCCGCAGCTTTGCTGATTAATCCTTGCAATGTGGATCCCGAGACTCCTGCTCTTTCCTCCGACAGCAGCTAGCAAGAGGAAGAGGAAATGCAGACAGATGGTGCCGAACACCTGCCTGTCCTCTGCTCTCATCTTAGTCAACTTCAACCTCGCTTGAAGCCCCAATCGAAGAAACAATGGAGTCAATCATGGGCCTGTGCTCTGCCGCCAGGCCGCCAGGCCTCCAGGCCATACACGCCACTCCAAACCTCACCAAACTCCCTTGGAGACAGCAAAGTGCCAGGTTGCTCAATCGGTCCCAAAACACACCATCAAAATGCAAACCACAGGTTCCAATCACATGCAGCTTAGTAGAAACATAGAAAACCTACTGCACCATACAGGCCCTTCAGCCCACAAAACTGTGTCGAACATGGCCTTTGTCCTTACCTTAGAAATTACCTAGGGTTACCCATAGCCCTCTATTTTTCTGAGCTCCATGTACCTATCCAGGAGTCTCTTAAAAGATCCTCTCATATCCACCTCCACCACCATCGCCGACAGCCTATTCCACACACTCATCACTCTCTGCATAAAAAACTTACCCCTAACATCTCCTCTGTACCTGCTTCCAAACACCTTAAAACTGTGCCTTCTCGTGCTAGCCACTTCTGCCCTGGGAAAAAGCCTCTGACTATCCACACAATCAATGCTTCTCATCATCTTATAGTAGAATCATATTTGAAAGAAGTAGTAAAAATTTCATTCAGAACATTGCTGACCTTTTCTCAGCTTCACTTTCTAAACCTCTCCTATTTCTCTTGATTTTATTCATGTCCAGAAAAATTCTGTTTTGAATAAACCAAAGCTTTGGCTTTCCAGAGTATAGGATTTCAATTAATCATCACTATTAGAGTGAAGAACTATTTCTCCATCTCAATCCTGAATGGCCCACCCTTAATGTAAAACAGTGCTCCTGGTCCTAGGTTCCTTTGCTAAAGGAAACATTGTTCTTGCACTAATCTGTGAAACCTTGTAAGAATATTATATGTGCTGATCCCACTTATTCTTCCATACTCTAGAGAAACATTACCAATATTGTCGATCTTCCCTGATAAGGCAACCAACCTTAGCAACCATTTCTGAACATCCTTGGAATCAATATAGCATATCTTTGCTGCGTTTCCTAAATAGCAGGTACATCCTTTCTAAAAGAGAGAGAACAAAATTGTTCACTATACTTCAGGTGCAGATTCATCAAGGCCTAACAGATTGCAATAACCCTTCTAATCTATACTGACATCCACTTGTAAGTAAAGTAGACAAAATACATGCTTTGAAATCATTTCCTTCACCCATAAGCTGGCCTTCGTTGACTTGTCACTAACAAATTTCCTATGGCTTCTTGTTATGTGCACCTCACATTTTTCCACAATTGCTTCTATCAGCTGTGCTCCTGCCAGCTCACTCCTTGAAGTTGTCTACATTGGTGAGACCCAATTTAACTTGGAGGACTGCTTTCTAAGGTACCTCCACTCAATCCACCAAAAGCAGAACTCTTCAGTATCCAAACATTTTAATTCTGACATGCCAGTCTATGGCCTCCTTTTGTGTCAAGATGAGGCTACCCTCAGAGTGAAGGAGCAATACCTTACATTCCATCTGGGTAGCCTCCAACCTAGTAGCATGAATATCGATTTCTCCTTCCCTTCCCCTCTTCTACTATTCTCCACTCTTGCCTCTTTACCTCCCCTGGGTCCCCTTCTTCATTCCCTTTCTCCTATGGTCTACTCTCCTCCTCTATTAGATTCCTTTCTCTCCAGCTCTTTATCTTCCCACACATCTGGTTTCATCTATCAGCTGCTAGTTTGTCCTCCTTCCCCTCACCCTGCCCCCCACCTTTTTATTTTGGCACCTTTCTCCTTCCTCTCCAGATCTGAAGAAGAGTCTCAGCCTGAAATATTGACTGTTCATTTCCATAGATCTTACCTGAAATGCTGAGTTCCTTTAGCATTTTGTATGTGTTGCTTTGAATTTCTGGAATCTACAGACTATCTCGTGTTTAGAATTGATATTTATTTCTATAGTGAGAATCAATTAAATAGAAAGCTAATTGTGATATAATTCTGCTTCAAGATGGTCTTTTGTTCCATTGTGTTTCATTGTTCCATTGAAGATTTAATATAGGAATTACAAATGTTTGTATTTATAAAGATAAAAAATCAAATCGAAGAACCAACCTGTGCTGACTTATGCATTTACTACTTACCAGATACATAAAGACATGAACAAACTAATATGCTGCAATTGTAATGGTCAGTACAGATTCTCTAATCCCCAAATTTTTCCTATGCTCTCTGATCAATGTCAGAAGCAACATATTAGAATGAAGAGGGAAAGTGCAAAAAGACAGTATTAAGTTATTCTGTGGATTGTGAAGGAGAGAGTGCAGTGTTGAAGAGGGAACAAATCATTTGAAAAACAGATAAGGGAACTTTGCTCCCAATTTGCTCTGTATTCTGTGTGTAATATCCTTGACTATGCTCAATGGACTCACTTAGCAGGTGGCTGGAAATATATTTTCCACATGCACAGTCATTTGATTTGTGGAAATAAGAACTATAATGCAGTAGGATCCATATAAAAGTAATAATTGCAAGATGCAACAGTACATTGTAGAATCCAAAACTAAAATATCACAAAGTGCATTAGGACAGGATCCCTTGATGCCAAGAAAAGTACACGTTGTAACTTTGAATTGTGAGTCAGTGAAGTTTTGTGTTGAGAGAGCTTTGTCATCATCTGAACCCTTAGTGCCTAGGTGGCGCATTGGGCCTCGTTGAGAGATTTTAGCAATCATCAATCATGCAATCTCCTTTGGGAACCCTAAAGCCAAGAAAATAAGGATACTTGCAAAAATAAGATGCAGAAGAATTCTTTATACAGGTATTTCATAATAAATTATTGCTTGATAGCCATTTATATGATTTGTCATAAAGCACCAGGAATGACCTGGGAAGGTTACTCTGTTTAATTTGGATAAGACGAGACATACCTTTGGTGCAAGTCCTTTCTTGATTTGAATCCCAAGACCAGAATCCTTCTGAAGGATGTTCTGAAAAATGATTTGGGTATCTTTAGATGAGGACAGGGTTCAGAATGGTTGTGAACTGTGGCTAGTAATACCCCTTTCACTCTCAAAACTGCTGATATGTGGAATTTTAATGGTCGCATCATCTGAAAGATTTGGAAGAGATCTTAAACGGGTGCTTGATATTTGTATTTACTCTGGATATGGACACAGAGTCTACAGAAGTGAAACAAAACAACAGTGAGGCAATAGACCATATATGGATTATAGAAAAGCTTTATATCTTGAGGCAAATTGGGGTGGAGAAGTCCCCAGGGCCTGACAAGGTGTTCCCTCAGACCCTGATGGAGGCTACTGCAGAGGGTTTAACAAGTCCTTAGCTGCAGGTGAGATGCCATTGGATTAGAGGATAGCTAATGTTGATCTGCTGTTTAAAAAATGCTTTAAGAGTAAAATTGGAAATTATAGGTTGTTGAGCTTGATGTCAGTAGTGGATATTTGAAGGCATTTTAAGGGACTGGATATATAAATATTTGAACAGATAGGGACTGATTAGGGCTAGTTAGAAGACATAAAAAACCTACAGCACAATACAGGCCCTTCGGCCCACAAAGCTGTGCCCAACATGTCCTTACCTTAGAACTACCTAGGCTTACCCATATCCCTCTATTTTTCTAAGCTCCATGGATTTGTGTGTTGTAGATTGTGTTAACCAATCTTATAAAGTCTGGTGAGGAGTTTGCCAGGAACCTCACTGGTATGGGAACTGTACCTCCCTCAATCACAGGACTCTGCAGAGAGTGGTGCGGACAGCCTAGCGCATCTGTTGATGAGAAATTCCCACTATTCAGGACATTTACAAAGACAGGTGTGTAAAAGGGGCCCAAAGGATCATTGGGGACCCAAGGCGCCCCAACCACAAACTGTTCCATCTGCTACCATTCGGGAAATGGTACAGCAGCCTAAAAGCCAGGACCAACAGATTCTGGGCCAGCTTCTTCCACCATGTCATCAGACTGATTAATTCATGCTGACACAACTGTATTTCTATGTTATATTGACTATCCTGTTGTACATACTATTTATTATAAATTACTAAAAATTGCACATTGCACATTTAGACAGAGACGCAACATAAAGACTTTTACTTCTCATATATGTGAAGGATGTAAGTAATAAGGTCAATTCAATTCAATGCTGTTATGCCTCACTTCTATAGACTCTTTTGAAGTAACAGCAGTGGATGTATTCTACAACATCTCCACCAACATCAGTAACCTACAAACACAACCATAATAGCCTTTTCTTTAAAAGATTACTATCACAAGTCTAGCTTTCCAAGGGTACCTGAGAGTTTACCCACTATTACAAACCTTCACCGAATTTCTTTAATCTTGCTGCAGGAGGGACTGGTAGATGATGCCTGTCAATGACAGTAAATAAAATGGCCAATCCTAATATTCATCTCTTGTAACCAGCAGGCCAGCAAGTTGCCAAAGAGACATGTGCTCATGCTGTTCGAAATAATGAGATCAGTGACAGTTTTGACACCAAGTCAGATAGCATATGCCTGAACAATTTCTGTATATCCCAAAAAAGCAGCATGTGTGGACAACTGTACATACATTCAGTGGCCACTTAATTAGGTACATCTGTACACCTTAGGTACTTGAGTGCAAATATCTAATCAGTCACTCATCTGGCAGCAACTCAATGCATAAAAGCATGCAAAAATAGTCAAAGATTTGTTGTTGCTCAGACCAAGTGTCAGAATGAGGAACAACTGAGATCTAAGTGACTTTGACCGTGGAATGATTGCTGGTGCCAGATGGGGTGGTTCGTGTATTGCAGTATCTGCTAGTCTCCTGGGATTGTTAAGCACAACAATGTCTAGAGCTTACAGAGAATGGTACAAGAAACAAAAAAAAAAAATCCCATGAACAGTTCTGTGGGCAAAAATGCTTTTTCTGTGAGAGAGGTCAGAGTAGAATGGCCAGATTGGTTCAAGCTGACAGGAAGGTGACAGTAACACAAACAACCATGAGTTTCAACAGTGATGTGCAGAAAAGCATCTCTGAATACACAACATGACAAACCTTGCAGTAGATGGGCTACAGAAACAAAAGACTACAGATATGGGGGATTTCAATATGCAAGTAGATTGGGAAAATCAGGTTAATGCTGCTTTCCAATAGGGGGAATTTCTAGAGTACCTACAAGATGGCTTTTTAGAGCAGCTCATAGTTGAGCCCACTAGGGGATCAGCTATTCTGGATTGGGTGTTGTGCAATGAACTTGAATTGATTAGAGAGCTTAAGGTAAAAGAACCCTTAGGGGAAAGTGGTCATAATATGATCAAGTTCTCCCTGAAAGGAAGAAGCTAAAGATAGATGTATCTGTATTACAGTGCAGGAAAGGGGCATGAGACATGAGTTGGCCAGAATTGATTGGAAAAGAACACTGGCAGGGATGATGACAGAGCAACAATGACTGGAATTTTTGGAAGCAATTCAGAAGGCACAGAATATATACATCCCAAACAGAAAGTGATGAATCTGTGGAGTTCTTTGCCGCTGGTGGTTGTGTATGCAAGGTCCTTTGTATATTTAAGGCAGAGGTTGATGATTCTTGATTGGTCAGGACATGAAGGGATATGGGAAGAAGGCAGGAAATTGGGGCTGAGTGGAAAATTAGATCAGCCATGATAAAATGGTGGAGCAAACTTGCCAAAGGGCTTAATTCTGCTTCTAAATCTTATGATCTGATATGCACTCAATGGCCACTTTATTAGGTACAGGAGGTACCTAATAACATTGCCACTTAGTGTCATGTCATAGTTTCCATAAAGTGAAGGAGGTTATGTCCACTCATTTTTAGCTCTATACCTCTTTTCCTGTAAAAGAAGGAAGGGATTGATGGGCAACAGTAGAGGTGTGAAATTTTCTTCATGGACATATCTGAATGTTTAAAAATGTGGAAGTGACGAGGAAAAGAATAGGAAAATCAAGCAATCCCTTAACTGTCTGGTTCTGATCCAATCTCAGTCTCTCTCCATAATCTTACACACAAAAGCTGTGTGTATCTGTGGCCTAGTTGATCACGTAGAGTAAAGCTCCGTGTCCTCCTGTGGTAGCTTGCATGGCTCCTCTGTTGCCTCTTTGATGCGGAACTTCATAATAGGAGATATATTGTCTGCATATTCAGGAATGTATTCCCAGATCCAGTCTCACTCTCCTTCATCCTCTCCTTTCCATTCTTGTCTTCTTCCTGGCTCCAAAGCTATACCAATGACAAGTCCTACCCTGCTTCTGCAAAGCTTTTGTTGTGGGAATAATTTCAAATAACCTAGAGGATTCAAGATCTTGGGGTATTTCCACGGTAGTCTAAGCTCATAGTCACTCCTGGAGAAAAATTGACTATTAAAACCATTTACTGTCATTCTCAAAAATTCCTCACCTTCATTGATCCAAGCAGAAGTTGCCCCTGATATTTCTCAGTCCAACTTGTCCCAAGATTGACATTAAATAAAGACTAGGAATGTGGTTCAATTGTTTTAATATAGATTAATCAGGGATGATGGGAGAGCATAGAAGGGCCAAATAGAGTTTAGAGATTTAAGTATTGCTTCATTGGTTTGAAAAATTAGCAGAAGCAGCTTTTGCCCCCATCTGCTGGCCAAAAACAAGTTCTCAGGATTTTAGGCTTCATAATCTCTGAAAACCAGTGTGAAATCTAGGAGGCAAGATTTCAAAATATTTGACTATTTGAATTGTACATAGTGATTCAGTGTTAAGTTTGCAGATTGTGATGAGTTTGGAACATACTGTTGTACATCTGTGAAATTCAATCAATTTATTTGTACAATGAAAACTGGAGCAAATACACTAAGTGTATGTCAATAACTTGAGAGGTCTTAAAAATACACCTAAGAAATGAATTCAGATTCAAGAGAAGCACTGCAGCATGTAATGCAGTTCCAGGTCCTCATTTATCAAAGCTGTCATCAATTCACTGCAGAGCATGTTTGTCGCAGTAATATTCCTTGGGCACTGGGGCTTCAGCAAGGCAGGGACCACGCGACTGAGCAGGAATGCTGAAAACTGAGGCTGGACTGGTGCCATGCTGTGGTTACAGAGCACACTGCAGGATAAACTGCTGCGATAAAGGGACATTTAGAAGCAGACCCTGTATGAGGCTCAACAATATTGAGGTCTATATACAAAATGAATATTTCTGCTGAAGAGAAATCTGAAATGAAGCTTTAAATGCAGCCAGGAGACAAAGAGGTGTTTGTTATTCAGTTTGAACCAGGATTCTTAACACAGTGGTGGGTTTAAGTTATATTGGTACATTGAATCCTACTGAAAAATAAAATGCATATGGAATACTTTCCTTGACTACAATAGATCATTATTTCAAACAATATAAAGATGGAACTCATATTTGTTCTGCTCTCAACATATGAGAACATATAAGCTTCTAACACTAGATAATGATAATAATTGTAATTTTCCAGCTGTACACCTGCTGTGTTGCTTTATGTATTTCACATACTTTCTTTGTGCTGGGGAGGGGTACATAATACCAAGAGTGTACCTGCTCCTGTGACGTGACCATGCAAAGCTTCTTTATATCCTCGCTTATACAGCGGTAATATCCATTCATGCTGTTGGCTTTGGAATGATAATCACTTCACCAGTGCATGACAAATCCACCCAGATATAGGTGTTCCAAAATATTTTGCCACATCAAGTGGAAAATCAGTTTGATCTGCATTTTTGAAAATGATTTTTCAGAAGTTATTTTTATCCTTTCTGTTACAACTGCATTATATGATTATTTTTTTTAAACCTTCATTGTTGCAGCCTCAGTCTGCATCTATGGATGTTTCTTTCTGGATAGCAATCAATATAATATCTCTCCACGTGCATTCCCACTGCATGCTGGGAAAATATCAATGCAACATCTGCTAAGGGTTGATTTAAGTCAATGACCAATTGCACTGGCAATGCTTCATTCACAAGAGGAAATTACAGACATGAATCCAGTAGCAGTTATTTTATTATGAATAGAATATGTAAATAAGCCTTATTGCAATACAAGAGCAAATATTTGAAACAACAACCGTGAAGCTGATTGAAATTACTGAGGTATTTATAGTCATAAATAGGACCTTGGTAACCACTAGTCACTGAGGACCTCATGAGACCTTGGTGACTAGTGTGTTCCACAGGGGGTAGTGTTGGATCTGCAACTTTTCATGTTATATGTTAATAATCTGAATGATAGGATTGATGGCTTTGTAGTCAAGTTTGTGGATGATACAAAGCTAGTGGAGGAGTATGTAGTGTTGAAGAAGCAGGGAGTTTGCAGAAGGACTTGGACAGTTTAGGAGAATAGGCAAAGAAGTGGCAGATGGAACACAGTGTAGGGAAGTGTACAATCATGCACTTTAGTAGAAGAAATAAACAGCGAGAAAATTTAGAAATCTGAAGTACAAAGAGACTAGGGAGTCCTCGTGCAGGATTCCCTAAAGACTATTTTGCAGATTGAATCAATAGTCAGGAAGGCAAAAGAAATGTTAGTATTCAATTCCAGAGAACAAGAAAATAAAAGCAAGGATGTAAATCTCCGACTTTATCAAACATTGGTCCAACCACAGGTGGAGTAGTGTGAACAGCTTTAGGCCACATATAGATATGCTGGCATTGGGGATGGTCCAGACGAGTTTTATGAGAATGAACCCAAGGATAAAAGGGTTAACGTACGAGGAGTGTTCGGTGGCTATGGGCCAGCATTTGCTGGAGCTTAGAAGAATGAGGTGGGATCTCTTTGAAACCTATTGAATATTAAAAGGCCTCGATTGAGGTGACACGGAGTAGATATTTCCAATAGTCAGAGTCTAACTAGAGGGCAGAGTCTCAGAATAGAAGAAAACCTTTTCAGAAAAGAAATGAGGAGGCATTTCTTTAACCAGAGAGTGGTGAATCTGTGGAATTCATTGCCACAGACAGTTGTGGAGGCCATGTCATTGAGCGTATTTAGAGTGGAGGTTGATAGGTTCTTGATTAGTAAGGGTGTCAAAGGTAATGGGGAGAAAGCAGGTTAATGAGGTTGAGAGGGGTACAAATCAGGCATGACTGAATGGCAGAACAAACCTGATGGGCCAAATGACCTAATTCTGTTCCTATGTATCATGGTCTAAAGGATAAATGCTGATTCCTAGGTCAAATAGAACAGCAGGATTATGACTAATCTTGTTCAGTCTTAAAGGATGACCAGCATGAGGGAGTAGTTAGGAAATTCATTTTATGACAAGAATAGTAGGAATGGATATACAAGCATGGAGATTTTTGTGAGACAAGTTACTCCTGCTGAAAGCTCAGTACAGCATAATAGGTCATCTGGGACGGAGAAAACCACTACAAAACAATACTTCTGTTCAGCAAAGCAAATTCCTGAATTTACACTGCACACATAGTTTAATTTGGAAGTACACGGTACATTATATTTCCTAATTCATTACACAATCATGCATAAATGAATCTGACTAAAGAAAAAGATGATGGGATTATGAGATAGAAAGGGAAGAAGACATAAAAAGAAATGCTGTTTGAAAACAAAATCTCCAAATTTTTGTAATGTGCATGAATCATTGTTCAGACAGAACAGGTTGGCAGCTCTAATTCTCTCGCTAACCTTGCCCCTTTAGATACGTCTCCTCCTTCCATCCCTCAGAGAGAGCTGCAGAGGTTGGTAAATAGTTATATTGGAAAGTTAAAGACAAAGCATGTCATGGAGAAAACTCCTATATATTTGTTAATGTTTGTACATATATGTTAGTTTTTTTCATTTATTGACTTTTTTTTCTTCACAACTTTTGGACAGCTTTTGCACCTTTTCTAAATAAAACCCATTGCACTAACGCACTGTTGTGGCTTACCATCTGTATTTTCCCAACTGGTGACCATCACCGGACAGCGAAGCCAGACTGAGCGTTTAATTCTGCCCCCACCTGGCCGCGAAGGACCAGTATATTCTACTGTTGGTCTGAGGGGGGGAGGATAATCAGACCATAATAGTTATTTCAGGTGCAGAAATGGAAAGTTGTAGACAGGGATTCTAACATCCTAGAATGTTTTATCTTGTAAAAACTGCTTTAGCTGAACCCTTAGATCAGTGTCCACATGCTCAGATGACTATAAAAGAATACTGCCTCCCCACCAGTGGTGTTGCCTGTGTAGGGTGTAGTGCAACTGCTCCCACTAACTCAGGCATTATTTCAGCACGCCCCAAACTGTTCCTCGGGTCATTCTGCTGTTTACAAACAGGGTGTGAGTGAAAATAAATGAAACTGCTTGGAATGCCCGTGTCTAGAATCCTTATTTATATGAGTTATAAACCGGTAGAGCAGGATAATTGAAGAGATTGTTTTGATTAGCGAGCTAGCGATTGTTTTACTGTTGGGATGTGTAAATGATGAACTTCCAGGAACTGCAGAACAGGAGGGTAAAGTGTGTGAACTACTGGGGAAACTAGACCAGGGTCAGAACGAGGAGGAATGAATAACCGGGCAAAGGAGCAAGGTTAGTGGGAGAATTAGCAGTACCAACCTCCTCTGGATGGCACAAGGTAGGTAATTGGGAGAGATTATCTGCCATGACGTTGCACTGACCTGCCTAATGATGAATGTTGAAATGGAACAGTTGTAGAGCCAGGTACCATCTCATGATGCGTGCATTGTCGTCTTTCATGGAAAGGATCTAGGTGAGTGCTTTGTGATCGGTCTCCAGGATGAATTCCCTGCCTAGCAGGTAATACCATAGGTTCTCCAATGCACATTTTATGGCAAGAGCTTCCATCTCAACAGTAGAATACCTTGTCTCCGTAGTAGCAATGTCTGAAAAGGTACAATACCGGCTATTCTTCTCCCCATTTCCCCAGGGCCAGGATTGTTCGAATCCCCACTGCTGAGGCATCGACTTGGACAGTGAATAGTTTGGTGAAGTCTGGGCTGATCAAAGCACAAAGCCTGCTTCGGAGTCACAAGGGCTTCCTCACATTCTTTAGTCTGGATTCTTTGCAGACTTCAGCATCAGTTCTGTTAGTGGGGCTGCCAAGCTGGCAAACTGAGGGATAAAACAGCCATAACACCAGATGAACCCCAGGAAGGACCGGACCTGTTACATCGTGCGGAGCCAGGGACTATTTCTGATAGCCTTGATCTTGTCGACCACAGGCTGAACTAGTCCTCGCGCTAGCTAGCCCAGGGACCGTGTCTCAGCGCAGGCCCACACGCAGTTCAGGATGTTCAGTGTCGAGCCAGAGGGTGCAATCTTCTTCAGGACATCCACAAGGAGCCTCAGGTGGTCCTCCCAGCTGGTGCTGAAGATAACCACATCATCCAGGTAGGCCGCACAATGTTTCTCGCATCCCCTCAGCAGACGGTCAGTCAGCCGTTGGAAGGTCCCTGGGGCTCCATGCAGCCCAAACAGCAGGACAGTGAAATGAAAGAGGCCAAGAGGATTGCTGAATGTTGTGTACTCACGAGAGTCCTTTGTCAGAGGGATCTGCCAATAACCCTTGCAGAGGTCAAGGGTTGTTTTAAACTTTGCAGTCCACTAACGGAGCTGGCGTTGCAGTCGGAAAAGAATCCGGTCCGGTGGACTAAAGAATGTGAGAAAGTTTTTGTGACTCTGAAGGAAGCTTTGTGTTCCCTGCTGGCGTGTGACAATTATCAATATTGTATATGTTTTTTTTCAGCATCATAGAAGTTGTTCGGTAACGTTCAAGATAAAATCAAATATTAAAAAGATATTTACAATTGAACTCGATAATCCTTATTTGTTCTTGCAGTTAATGTTTATTGAATTTACACGTATAAAATGTAATAATCGATTGTTAAAGCTGCTATGGTTAAGTTAACATGAACAGATTGTGGGTCTCTTAAGGAGGAATTGATAAAGGTATTAAGCAAATGATTTTTCTTTTTGTGGTAGAAGACACAAGACCATACCAAAAATGAGCACAAGAACCAGGAATCTAATGAGAATGAAGAACTGAAAGAAATTGTTAATAATAAAGAAATATTACTGCAGATATCAATGGGACTAACTGTCACACAGTGATGTCAATGCCTCCTGGATAGAAATTGAACTGTCAGAAGTCCATAGATCTTGGAATGATCCTTGTAGCTTGGAAGGGAGCAAATTCAAACAAGGATGAGGAGGGAAAACAGCTGGAACCCATTTAGACTAACTTCAGCAGTACCAGAATCTATGCAAACAGAGCACTTGTTCAGAGGGAAGATGTAAACTTTGCAGTAAGGTGCTATATTAAAGGTTAAGTAACACAATATTCGGCCTCGTATTTTTAGAAGTTAATGCATCAGCATGGATCAAGAATAACATTAGTAAGTGAAATGAACAGGTCTGGTGGATGGAACCTTGTAGTACCATAGGGACATGTATTCTCTGCAAGTCGCTGATGTATGAATGTAAGCTGTGAAGCCAAATATGGTGTGGACAATTGAACAACTGGAAAGGAAAGTGGCATATATTATATTGTATACAGAAAGGAGAAGCAATCTCCTTCAGTAGGATAAATAATAAATCAGACTAGTTAAATGTGTTCTAAAATACATCAATTATTTTAAAACGATTTAAATGTAATTTCACTATCTAAATCTACAGTGAAATGTAGTAACAGTGGAAATGCCACTTGGATGGGATGAGGGTTTCCTCAGTCTTGCCTCCCTGAGTCTGACACTGATAATGGGCTGATCCACTTTACAGAATGGCTGGAAAACTGGCTTCAAGGGGGAGCTGTGTGGCTAGAACGGGTAAATGTAATTGCAGGGATTCCTTGGGAGGCAAATACAATGTGCAGCCGGTAGGGAACAATATGGCTCAAAGTTGCTGTGTGTAGCCTGCAGATGGGAAATGGCGGGTGGGGCAGACAACGATCCTCAGACCTTGGAAAACTCCACTGGTATCACTGTGGGTGAAGGAAGAAAAGTTGGTGCTGCTAATTCTTTTCCTGTAGCAGGATAGAAAAGAAAGGAATGAGATGAGTACCGAGAACTAGGCAGTTGCTGGGGTGACTGGAGTGATGCAGCTAACCTTGAAACTAATATCGAAGGAGCTGAAGATATTAGTGAGGGTTTCATGGACTGATGGGCTAAAGACGCGAACTGTCTGTACAATGAAGAAGACTGAGATTTATTTATTTATTATTTATCAAGCTGCCGCGTGAAATAGGCCCTTTGAGTCACACCACCCAACAATCTCCAGTTTTAATCCTAGCCTAATCATGGGACAATTTACAATGACCAATTAACATTTCAGGCGGTACATCTTTGGCCTGTGGGAGGAAAACGGTGCACCCAGAAGAAACCCACGTGGTCACAGGGAAAGTGTACAAACTACCTACAGGCTGCAGCGGGAATTGAACCCATGTCGCCTGTACTGCTTACAGTGGTTGTGCTAACCACTATGCTACTGTGCTACCCATTTACACTAATCCTACACTCATCCCATTTTATTTTCCTCGCATTCCCATTGAGATTCCACCAATCACCAACCGAAGCACCAAGAGGAAACATGCAGTCAATGGTTCAAAGTTCAAAGTAAAATTTATTATCAAAGTAGATATGTCACCATATACACCTGAGATTCATTTTCTTCTAAGCATACTCAATAAACACAACAAGGGGAATGTGCAGAATCCATGTAGCCAGCACCAGACGTCAAGACTGAACCTGGTGCCTGGAGTTCTGAGCCAGCTGCACCACTGTGCCAGCCAAAAGAACAGATTTTCAATACCAGTGAATAATACACCATCGCCTCTATAGCGTTAGTGAGCAAAGTTTGGTATTTTAACTGGAAGAATGTTTCAATCATCCAAGAAAAATGCAGGGGTTGAAGGAGGGGATGGAGAGTTTGAGGATTAATTGGTCATTGTTAATTGTTCTGTAATTAGGCTAGTGTCAAATAGATGGGTTGCTGGGTGGTGCCACTCTTTGGGCCAAAAGAACCTGTTCTGCACTGTGTCTTTAAATAATAAATAACAATAATATGGTGTTGTCAGCCTATACGTGAATGGTAGTACTCTGACAATGATGTCTTCAAATAGTGACCTGCGGATAAGAACAAGGAGGAAGATTATGCATAAATTAAGGAATAGTTGTGAGATGTTGAGAGTTGCTTCATTATACTAAGCTAACTATTGGAAAGCGAACTCAATTCACAATCCTGGACATAGCTTTGATTTTTAAGTTACTGTGAATTCTCTTGGTGATTTAAGAAGTCCGGAACTGCAATGACCACAGTGAAAATAAACCTTCCCTCAGATACCCATGTCAGATTTATAAAGCATCCTTGATTGGATGACTATTTGAGGATTTTGCATAAATGAGTGAGGATGCTGATCAGGAGATGAAAATGAATAATGAGTTGAAATTGCCTCAACTGCACAGTCACAGAAATAGTTTTTATAAAGCTACTCAGGATGAAGCTGATGGATGAGTTGGTTTTGGGAGAAAGCTTCACATTTGATAAATTCAGAATAGAGTTACAAAGGAGCAGGGTAAGGGGGGATGATTCCTGCAGCTATCCAAAATATCTTGTTTATACAAGAGGTCAGGTTGATCATCAAGACATTTAAAACCATCAATATTAAGAGACCATTCTGTACTTTGAACCTGTTCTATCATCTGACTATGTGGCTGATCTTCTACATTATTTTTCTGCTAGTCTCCATAATCATTATCCCATTAGCCTTGACTCCTCCCCTATTCAGATAATGACTTAGCACTGTGTTGAGTTTGATAGCTACATCTCCATGCCCCTCAGTGGTTGGGAATTTCAAAATCTCACCATCCTATGATTGAAAAACTGTTTTCTTATCTCAGCCCTAAATCACCGATCCTTTATTTTAAGACTGGAACTCCTAGTTTGAGTCTTCTTAGCCAGAAGAAAGTTCACTCCTTGGAGTCCTGTTAGTATTTTGTACCTCTCAGGTCTCCTCTCATTTTTCTAAATTATACAGAATAGAAGCCTATCCTGTTCAATATATTTACATTTGACAATACAACATTCCCAGTTCTTTTTTTTTGGCGTGTGCCTGCGTGCGTGCGAGTCTGTGCGTGTGTGTGCGTGCGAGTCTGTGCGTGTGTGTGCGAGCGAGTCTGTGCGTGTGTGTGCGTGCGAGTCTGTGCGTGTGTGTGCGTGCGAGTCTGTGCGTGTGTGTGTGTGCGAGTCTGTGCGTGTGTGTGTGTGCATGTCTGTGCGTGTGTGTGTGTGCATGTCTGTGCGTGTGCGTGCGTGCGAGTCTGTGCGTGTGTGTGTGCGTGCGAGTCTGTGCGTGTGTGTGTGCGTGCGAGTCTGTGCGTGTGTGTGTGTGCATGTCTGTGCGTGTGCGTGCATGCGAGTCTGTGCGTGTGTGTGTGTGCATGTCTGTGCGTGTGCGTGCGTGCGAGTCTGTGCGACTGCGTGCGAGCCTGTGCGTGTGCGTGCGTGCGAGTCTGTGCGTGTGCGTGCGTGCGAGTCTGTGTGTGTGTGTGTGTGTGTGTGTGTGTGTGTGTGCATGTCTGTGCGTGTGCGTGCGTGCGAGTCTGTGCGTGTGCGACTGCGTGCGAGTCTGTGCGTGTGTGTGTGTGCGAGTCTGTGTGCGTGTGTGTGTGCGTGCGAGTCTGTGCGAGTGTGTGCGTGCGAGTCTGTGTGTGTGTGTGCGTGCATGACTGTGCGTGTGTGTGCGTGCGAGTCTGTGCGTGTGTGTGCGTGCGAGTCTGTGCGACTGCGTGCGAGTCTGTGCGTGTGTGTGCATGCGAGTCTGTGCGTGTGCGTGCGTGCGAGTCTGTGCGACTGCGTGCGAGTCTGTGCGTGTGTGTGCGTGCGAGTCTGTGCGACTGCGTGCGAGTCTGTGCGTGTGCGTGCGTGCGAGTCTGTGCATGTGCGACTGCATTCGAGTCTGTGCGTGTGCGTGCGTGCGAGTCTGTGCGTGTGTGTGCGTGCGAGTCTGTGCGACTGCGTGCGAGTCTGTGCGTGTGTGTGCGTGCGGGTCTGTGCGTGTGTGTGCGTGCGAGTCTGTGCGTGTGTGTGTGTGCGAGTCTGTGCGTGTGTGTGCGTGCGAGTCTGTGCGTGTGTGTGTGTGCGAGTCTGTGCGTGTGTGTGTGTGCATGTCTGTGCGTGTGTGTGTGTGCATGTCTGTGCGTGTGCGTGCGTGCGAGTCTGTGCGTGTGTGTGTGCGTGCGAGTCTGTGCGTGTGTGTGCGTGCGAGTCTGTGCGTGTGTGTGTGTGCGAGTCTGTGCGTGTGTGTGTGCATGTCTGTGCGTGTGTGTGTGTGCATGTCTGTGCGTGTGCGTGCGTGCGAGTCTGTGCGTGTGTGTGTGTGCGAGTCTGTGTGCGTGTGTGTGTGCGTGCGAGTCTGTGCGTGTGTGTGTGCGTGCGAGTCTGTGCGTGTGTGTGTGTGCGAGTCTGTGTGCGTGTGTGTGTGCGTGCGAGTCTGTGCGTGTGTGTGTGTGCATGTCTGTGCGTGTGCGTGCGTGCGAGTCTGTGCGACTGCGTGCGAGTCTGTGCGTGTGCGTGCGTGCGAGTCTGTGCGTGTGCGTGCGTGCGAGTCTGTGTGTGTGTGTGTGTGTGTGTGTGTGTGTGCATGTCTGTGCGTGTGCGTGCGTGCGAGTCTGTGCGTGTGCGACTGCGTGCGAGTCTGTGCGTGTGTGTGTGTGCGAGTCTGTGTGCGTGTGTGTGTGCGTGCGAGTCTGTGCGAGTGTGTACGTGCGAGTCTGTGTGTGTGTGTGCGTGCATGACTGTGCGTGTGTGTGCGTGCGAGTCTGTGCGTGTGTGTGCGTTCGAGTCTGTGCGACTGCGTGCGAGTCTGTGCGTGTGTGTGCATGCGAGTCTGTGCGTGTGCGTGCGTGCGAGTCTGTGCGACTGCGTGCGAGTCTGTGCGTGTGTGTGCGTGCGAGTCTGTGCGACTGCGTGCGAGTCTGTGCGTGTGCGTGCGTGCGAGTCTGTGCATGTGCGACTGCATTCGAGTCTGTGCGTGTGCGTGCGTGCGAGTCTGTGCGTGTGTGTGCGTGCGAGTCTGTGCGACTGCGTGCGAGTCTGTGCGTGTGCGTGCATGCGAGTCTGTGCGACTGCATTCGAGTCTGTGCGTGTGCGTGCGTGCGAGTCTGTGCGACTGCATTCGAGTCTGTGTGTGTGTGTGTGTGTGTGCATGTCTGTGCATGTGCGACTGCATTCGAGTCTGTGCGTGTGCGTGCGTGCGAGTCTGTGCGACTGCATGCGAGTCTGTGTGTGTGTGTGTGTGTGCATGTCTGTGCGTGTGCGTGCGTGCGAGTCTGTGTGTGTGTGTGTGTGTGTGCATGTCTGTGCATGTGCGACTGCATTCGAGTCTGTGCGTGTGCGTGCGTGCGAGTCTGTGTGTCTGTGTGTGTGTGTGCATGTCTGTGCGTGCGTGCGAGTCTGTGCGACTGCGTGCGAGTCTGTGCGTGTGTGTGCGTGCGAGTCTGTGCGACTGCGTGCGAGTCTGTGCGTGTGTGTGCATGCGAGTCTGTGCGTGTGTGTGCGTGCGAGTCTGTGCGACTGCGTGCGAGTCTGTGCGTGTGTGTGCATGCGAGTCTGTGTGTGTGTGTGTGTGCATGTCTGTGCATGTGCGACTGCATTCGAGTCTGTGCGTGTGCGTGCGTGCGAGTCTGTGTGTGTGTGTGTGTGTGTGTGTGCATGCGAGTCTGTGTGTGTGTGTGTGTGCATGTCTGTGCGTGTGCGACTGCATTCGAGTCTGTGCGTGCGTGTGCGTGCGAGTCTGTGCGACTGCATTCGAGTCTGTGCGTGTGCGTGCGTGCGAGTCTGTGCGACTGCATTCGAGTCTGTGCGTGCGTGTGCGTGCGAGTCTGTGCGACTGCATTCGAGTCTGTGCGTGTGCGTGCGTGCGAGTCTGTGCGACTGCATTCGAGTCTGTGCGTGCGTGTGCGTGCGAGTCTGTGCGACTGCATTCGAGTCTGTGCGTGTGCGTGCGTGCGAGTCTGTGTGTGTGTGTGTGTGTGTGTGTGTGTGCGCATGTCTGTGCGTGTGTGTGTGTGTGCATGTCTGTGCGTGTGTGCGTGCGTGCGAGTCTGTGCGTGCGAGTCTGTGTGTGTGTGTGCGTGCGAGTCTGTGTGTGTGTGTGTGTGTGTGCATGTCTGTGCGTGTGTGCGTGTGTGTGTGTGTGCATGTCTGTGCGTGTGTGCGTGTGTGTGTGTGTGCATGTCTGTGCGTGTGTGCGTGCGTGCGAGTCTGTGTGTGTGTGTGCGTGCGAGTCTGTGCGACTGCATTCGAGTCTGTGCGTGTGCGTGCGTGCGAGTCTGTGCGACTGCATTCGAGTCTGTGCGTGTGTGCGTGCGTGCGAGTCTGTGCGACTGCATTCGAGTCTGTGCGTGTGCGTGCGTGCGAGTCTGTGCGACTGCATTCGAGTCTGTGCGTGTGCGTGCGTGCGAGTCTGTGCGACTGCATTCGAGTCTGTGCGTGCGTGTGCGTGCGAGTCTGTGCGACTGCATTCGAGTCTGTGCGTGTGCGTGCGTGCGAGTCTGTGTGTGTGTGTGTGTGTGTGTGTGTGCATGTCTGTGCGTGTGTGTGTGTGTGCATGTCTGTGCGTGTGTGCGTGTGTGCATGTCTGTGCGTGTGTGCGTGCGTGCGAGTCTGTGTGTGTGCGTGCGTGCGAGTCTGTGTGTGTGTGTGTGTGTGCATTCGAGTCTGTGCGTGTGCGTGCGTGCGAGTCTGTGCGACTGCATTCGAGTCTGTGCGTGCGTGTGCGTGCGAGTCTGTGCGACTGCATTCGAGTCTGTGCGTGTGCGTGCGTGCGAGTCTGTGTGTGTGTGTGTGTGTGTGTGTGTGTGCATGTCTGTGCGTGTGTGTGTGTGTGCATGTCTGTGCGTGTGTGCGTGTGTGCATGTCTGTGCGTGTGTGCGTGTGTGCGAGTCTGTGTGTGTGTGTGTGTGTGTGTGTGTGTGTGTGTGCATGTCTGTGCGTGTGTGTGTGTGTGCATGTCTGTGCGTGTGTGCGTGTGTGCATGTCTGTGCGTGTGTGCGTGCGTGCGAGTCTGTGTGTGTGTGTGCGTGCGAGTCTGTGTCCGTGTGTGTGTCCATTATGATATCTTTTTCATGGCTTTTTACAAGGTGTGGAGTGAGAGAGAGAGACTGTGTGGCCACTCCTCATACAGAGATTTTCGCAGTATTTTCCCTTTATTTTACGAGGTCGAGTTGCGATCTCGACACTCAACCTGGCACGGATGGAAAGCGTACTCGGGAACGGACCCAACTAGTCTCAAACCCAGGAACCTCCGCTCCTGGGTCCGGTGCCGATGTCAGTGTGCCACCAGCCGGCCCACCATCCCCAGTTCTATTACTTTCCTGATTACCTCTTGAAGCCAAGCTTTGTTCTCACTTTTGAAGTCACAAAGTTATAATTTCAGATTTTCCCTTCCCAGATCATCTCCCAGGCTTTGATGTGACTGTTCTTAGTCTGTCCTATTGCACACTTTCTGGGCTTTGTTGGGGTGACATCAATAAGTTCAAGCCTCCATTTACAATGCAGTCCTCATCCAATCCAGTCCATATTTGATTTAGTGCATTCAGCAATCCTGTCAGTAGCAAGAACAATCTTTTCCTAGAATTCACACAACCTCAACATCTCTGTCAACTGTATCATTTTTCCAATACTCCGTCAATTTCACCTCACTGCAACACCTCGTTCTGAATCTATTGTTTCTCACCTTGAAGTTACACAACTATTCTCCTGAAACTTAGGTGAACTGGTTGTCTCCTGTTGCTCACACAGTATTTCTGAGAAGGTACATGGAAATGTCCTGCTCCCACTTGTCAGATGATGCCTATAACCGTGCAGCTGCTGACCGAACCGTTCCCATACAGACTGGCTCAGACCACTAATTCAGTTCCACTTCCCCAGCACACTGCTGGACAGATAGGATCCAACCACACCGGATGGCTTCAGCTCACTCAATTCACTTCACGTTCTCCAGAGAATCTCTGCTATAAAGTCAGGGAAGCTTAACTTGTTTTGAAAATTTTCAAAAAAACAAAAATGCATAAGTCATCTGATTCATAAATGTGGGTCTCCATAAATCAGGTATCATTAACCATTCATTAATGTTATACTTTGCACCTTCAAAACATTAAACTAATTCAAGGAAGACACAGAGTCCAAAATGCCCACTCTTGAGTTTACTTTAAGTGAGGCACACATGTAGCATGTGGTAGAGTAATGATGTATGAAATTAATGTATTTTTACATGTAACCCATAATGACTTATTGTAAAGAACAAGATTAATTAATCAACCAATATATATACAAGATCACTCAAATATTTTTGTAATATTAGATACAAAACATTCCTTCCTGCTAAGCCACAAACTCCACTCAATAGTGAATGCATCTCAACTATATACACAGTATATTATATAATACAACTATTATATATGGACAGCAACACCATAGTAAATTTTCAATCGTGCCATTCAGGCTAAAAGATTTCAAAATTGTGGAGGCTTATTAACTCTTGTTGGATAACGTCTTTCCTGACAAGTGGGATCCCTCTGCTTGGCAGGTGTGACTTATGGCTGTGAAATCAATCTCAGGTACTAGGGCCTCCTCCATGGTGGTTGTAGGAGTTGACTGTGAGACTGCAGGAAGTGGTTCTGACAGCTGTGGACACCTTTCTTCTTCTTTTCTGTCTCTGGATCTGCTTTGATCCTTTTCTTTTTCTTTCTACTGCTCCTTTTTTCTTTCACACCATTCTCTTTCTTATACGCATTCTTTCTTGCCATCTTTCTCTCCTTCTCTTCCCTATATTTTCTTCTTATAGTTTGTGCATCTTGATCTTGGGAAGGTCCATTTAGTTCACTAGAATATTCTCTTATTAATCCTTCTTTTGCTCCCTTTATGATCTGATCCCTCCTCTTGGTTTCCACATCCACAGCACCAGCTGACAAGTCCTGTTTTTGTAACTCCATTGACTCCTTTTTTTGGCCTTCCATTCATCCATCTGGGCTTTGGCCTTCCATCTACTTTTACAAACAGCTTCTTGTCTCCCACTTGAAATTCTTGCAATAACCTTAATACATGCAGAGTAGATTCTGGTCCTTTATACACATAAAAGCTGAGAGCTTGCAACTCTTCTCAAGCTCCTTGAGCTCCCTTCCAGCTTGAAATCAAGCTACATTTCACAGGTAACTGCCTGATTAACATGTCAGAACCTTTCTCAGACTGGTTACCTACAAAAATTGTTGTAGTCAGAGCACTGCTTTTGTCACTTTCACAATTCTTCTGAGCAGCATGGTCCCTTTTGGTCCAATATGCCATCCAACCAGGAGCACATAGGTTGGCACCAACACCTGTTTGTCCTCTGTTGTGCAACGGTTCATGATGTTCAGCAGGAAGACGGATATGGCATCATCCAATACCTTTCTGAATTCACTTTCAGTTGGCTTTGTTGTAGGGAATGTGGCATTGAAATGGTGAACGAATCTCCAATCAAATTGTAGTTGTCTCAGCCAACCACGTCCCCACAATACTGATCCTCCTGTTTTCACCACATACAAGTTCAATGTGGCTTGTTGGTTGTTGTATTTCACTGTCTTGAATGTTATTCCCACAGGAGTTATCTTTTCTCCAGTATGCCTTCCTAGCTGGATATCTGCAGGCTTCGGTTTAAATCTTTGAAATGCTGTTTTGTGGAATGACTGAAACAACTGAGCCAGTGTCCAATTCCGTATTAATTAGATTGTATTCATTTCTGATGTAAGACACATTGCTTGTCTCCTGTTAGTTTTCAAATCGTAAATCTTAAGGCTACATAGTCCTGTGTCACTCTCATCATTATCTAATTTTTCATCAACAGCATGTAAATTGGTGCTCTTTTTGAAACTGCAACTAGACTCGTTATCTTTTTCGCTTCTTTGTTCAGTCATTTACTTTTGGCTGCCCAACATGGTCTTTGTGTATGTCCTACTTTGTCGCATTTTCTACAAGTTTTGTCCTTAAACCTGCATTGGTCTGGTGTACTGAGCCCCTGCCACATCTGTAACACAATTTGTTTGGCCAGGTTAGTTTCTGTTTGAACACTGCAATTTTGTTCATAGTCACTTCCATTCCAGACTGTAACTCAATTGAGTCTCTGTTTGCAGTTTCCATTGCAACAATGATTTCAACTGCTCTTTTAAATGCAATTTGTGTTTCAATCAGGAGCCATTTTTGAGTGCTTTATTTTAAGACACAAACTAAACAAACTCTCAGTGCATCATTAAACACCTTACCAAACTGACAATGCTCAGACAATCTCTTCAGTTTAACAACGTACACTGAAATGGACTTCCCTTCTTTCTGATTCCGCTTATGAAACCTAAAGCATTCTGCAATCATCAATTGGCTTTGGTTCTAAGTGTTTCTGAGTCAATTTAAAAATATTAGCAAATAGAGCAGTCAAACTTTGAAGCAAACTGTATGCCTTTAAACCCAATGCATTTAGCAAAATTGGCACTCGCAATTCGCTTCTCATTGGCTATTTCATTTCATTCAAAGTACTGTTCCAATAGCTCAGTATACTTGAGCCAATTACCTGTTGTGTAATCAAACTTGTCAATCTTTCTGATATAGCTAGCCATTTCTGTTTTTTTTTAAATGATTGTTCCTCAGTACTCACTCTTTATGAACTTGTGAATTATTTCGTTTTCTGACTTTTTTTTAAACTCAATCGTGTCTTCCCTTCAGAAGATCACATTTGTGCTGCAATTTTTAACACTCGACCAGTGTACGCACGTTCTGGGCTACATATTTTACTCACCATTCATCGCTGCGTTTCTTTTCCTTCGATCGTCTCGCTGTGCTTTAGCAGGTCGGTAGCCATCTCGGGTTCGTTTTAAAAATACTTAATCGCTGATATTATGTTTTGTACCTTCGAAACATTAAATTAAATCAAATGAAGACACAGGAGTCTGAAGTGCAGGTCTAACTTTGAGTTTACTTTGAGTGAGGCTTGTAGGTTTCATGTGGTAGCATGATGACATGTGCAATTCACGTATTTTTACATATAACCCGAAATGAATTATTTAAATGAACAAGAATGCTTAATCAACCAATATATACAAAAGATTACTCAAATATTATTGAAATATTAAATATACAAAGGTTAATGATTAAGCATGATTATTGCAAATACTTATTTTGAGATATCATATTCCCATTTGCTGCGACACTGCTTCATCACATACCCAATGCCCCATTATTTTTCTTTGGTTTTATTGGTATGCACGACACACATGGATCAGCTTAAGCGTTGTGATCATTTTTCCCAACATCTTTCCTTAATTGATTGGCTTTCTGTTTCCACGTTCTCTCTGAATGTTAGGATCAAGTGCCATTTTAAGCAAACAGAGGGACTTTAACGTATAACTCTAAAGACCCCTTAAGATGGCAGCACAGATAGATCTGGTGACCAAAATGCATATGGGATATTTGCTACACTTTAAGAAAGATATGATTGCACTGATAGGGTACAGAGGAGGTTCACCAGGATTATTTGGGATGGAATGTTTCTGTTATGAGGAGAGACAGGACAGGCTGTGTTTGTTTTCTTCGGAGCAGAAAAGAATGAGAGTGCATATAATTATGAGGGGCATAGACAGGATAGAGAGTAAGGAAGTTTTCTCCATAGCAGATGGGTCTACAACCAGAAAACACAGTTTGAAGATAAGAAGTAAGAGGTTTAGAGGGGATCTGAGGAAGGTTTTCTTCCCCCCATAAGGAGGATGGAATCTGAAACACAATGTCTCAGGAGGTGCTCTCAAAATATTTAAAAAGTTTTCTGACAAGCACTTGAATATAGAATATAAATGGCTGCAGAGCAGGTGCTGGCAAATTGGATAAGTGTAGATGGCCAATATGGAACAGTGGATCAAGTGATTATTTCTGTTATGTGTGACTTTATGACTTCGTGATTACCTAAAAAAAGGACAATTTGATGACTTGATTTTTGGTGCCTTTGGCCAAAGGGATGATGAGGGAAACACGAGGAAATCTGCAGATGCTGGAATTTCAATCAACTCACATAAAAGTTGCTGGTGAACGCAGCAGGCCAGGTAGCGTCTCTAGGAATGGCCACACATTTCAATTCCACGTCCCATTCCCATTCTGATATGTCTATCCACGGCCTCCTCTACTGTAAAGATGAACACACTCAGGTTAGAGGAACAACACCTTATATTCCATCTGGGTAGCCTCCAACCTGATGGCATGAACATCGACTTCTCTAACTTCTGTTAATGCCCCGCCAAACCCTCATACCCCATCCGCTATTTATTTATTTATTTATTTATTTATTTATCTATCTATCTATCTATCTATCTATCTATCTATCTATCTATCTATTTATTTATTTATTTATTGGGTTATTTATTTATTTATTTATTTATTGGGTTATTTATTTATTTATCTGCTCATTCATTCATTTATTTTTATATATATATATATATTCTTTTTCTCTCTTTCTTTTTTCTCCCTCTGTCCCTCTCACTATACTCCTTGCCCATTCTCTGGGTTCCCTCTCCCCCTTTCTTTCTCCCTAGGCCTCCCGTCCCATGATCCTCTCCTATCCCCTTTGCCAATCACCTGTCCAGCTCTTGGCTCCATCCCTCCCCCTCCTGTCTTCTCCTATCATTTTGGATCTCCCCCTCCCCCTCCCACTTTCAAATCTCTTACTAGCTCTTCTTTCAGTTAGTCCTGACGAAGGGTCTTGGCCCAAAACATCGACTGTAACTCTTCCTAGAAATGCTGCCTGGCCCGCTGCATTCACCAGCAACTTTGATGTGTGTTGCTTGGGATGCTGAGGGAGTAAGTTACAGAGGGAGGCTAAAATAGAGTGCATAGGACTTCAGGCAGATCTTATGGCTGAAGGAGGTGGTCTGTGACTATTTGACAAGAAAGAGGATACCGTCCTTGCTTTTTGTCTCATATACCCATGCTTCTTATTCTTCTATCTCCTCACCCTCCTCTAATCTTCCTCACCCCCCCGCCCCCCGTAGCTGATTCGCTCTGTTGCCCAGGTGGTGACAGTGGCTGAACCCATGGTATTTGTTTCTTTACAACATAGAAGGTGACTATTTAGCCTATGGACTCTAAACTACCTTACAGACCAATCCCATTTCCCCAAAAATTGCTGCCAGTAGTCTGTTCTTCCCACATTCCCATCAGCTCCCCAGCTGATTCTCCCTCTTAACTACAAACCAGGGGCAATTTACAGTAGCCAATTAACCTATCAATTGCAGCAGTTTGCTGGGTTTGCTCGGGGAAACGCAGATGGTCGGTGAGGGAAAATGTCCAAATTCCATATAGAGATCAGGCTTGAATCTATGTTCCTACATCTGTGAGGCACATTACCTGGGTTATAGTAAGCCAGTAGAAATCTGGTCATCCTTTTGGGAATATATTGTTGCACACCTTTACATTTATCTAAGGGTGCAGGAGGTGTTAATTGTCCTAAATACCTTAATAAGATAATCTCTCAAATTCCTCATTACCAGGCAAGGGTCATAGTTTGTTCTTGCGGGACTTCACCACATTTTCCAGAAAATTTATGAAATCAGAGTACGTGTATTTCTGATAAATTAGCTGTTCAGCTTCACAAGCTGAGCTGGAAGTATTACAGTAGAACAGGTGAAGTTGCAATATATCTGACATTACTTGCAAATATTAAAACCTTTTCCTCAAATTGGTCTGTTCAAAATAGGCATTATGGGTTTCAGTTTCTTACCCATATTTTTATAAAATTTGGTTTTTTTAGGTGAGGGATGTGTACTTCCTTTGCCTAAAAGTATTCGAACGCATTACTCCCTAGCAAAATGGTACTTGCAGAAGAGGAACAGAGCTACCCCGTTAGTGATACTGTAATTCCCTCAATTTGCAGAAAAGAAATAGGGAATAGAATTAGAAAAAATAAAATGAGGTCTGAGTGAATACCTTAGATACAAACACAATAAAAACCTTTGGATCCATTCCTTTGTTATAGTTAGTGTAACTAAGAGACAACAGTAGAGAAGATAAATTTCGTATTTATAATACATCTAGGTATGTGCGCTGGAGATTTTGGATTTTTTTGCTTTACAGTTTTTGAGACATCCTTTTGAATTACAAATAAGCAATCAGTTTACACACTACAGTCAAAGCTTCACTGTAATACTGAACTAAATGTTGCACTATGAGTAGTGGTGAATATCAAGAACACCGGGGGCAAGAAATTAGGCTGCATAGCTCTGCAAGTAACAAAATGGCCAACATTTAGCATGTCTCATAGAATATTGCCAGTCAGACAGGGTGATAGTGGGTGTGCCAGAAATTTGCAGAGCAGACAATTGCTGATGTTTAGTTCTGTGTTGATTCCTACTGTGTCTGATGGTGAAGTATGTAACCAGCTAATGCTCTTTGTTAATTGCACAAGGAAACCCTGGTATTCAGAAATGGAAATCCTCCATCTGTTTAGAACAATCACACCCTTGGAAGTTTGTTGATATAAATTTAGCTTATGTTACATGCTTTAAGGTTTCACTGCTAAGGCTAATGTAATGGCTTTTATGTAAAGTTCCACTGTTAAGGGAATGGTTTCTCTGTAGCAGCAATGGTTGGCTTATGACTAGGGATAACGGGACTTTGGAATTCAGTGGCTATCCAATGGGAGAAATGTTATTCTTTCTTGTGTGTCTGAGAGCCGGGTTTTTCACGGTCTTTTGTCGAGGAGAGATGAAAAGGGAGGACGTGTGTGGAAAGAGCTGGTAGACCACCGGACGGAGTGGACTGGGATCTGAGGATCCGAAGGTTGGCGACGTTCAGAGGAGACCGATGATGGAAGAATGACTACTGAGTGAGCTCCAATGGAGACTTTGACTTGGGCCCTTTTTTTTGTTTTGTTTATTTTCATTACTAACCCTATATTCAGATTAAGATTCATAAAGTCTATCATTTAATTGCATATGGTGTACCGTCTGATATTTTGCATTGTGGGTTTGTAACTGGGAGTACATTACACAGCATCCACACAAATGTGATTACCCAGTTTGGCGGGGCCGAAGGCTGATTTCTCTAGATGAACGCGAGCTGGGTGAGCCTGAGGATTACACTTATAGGAGAAGTTATTTGTGGAGACTTCAAACATATTCAGTGCGTGGCATTTGCAAGGGCTTTAGTGTCTTGCTCCAGTGAGAAACAGATGAAATAGAGGCAGTGGTAAGACCAACAGAGCAGGGCAGCCTAGGAGAGGGCCATGTTTATCTTTCTCTTCCTCTGAGCATGCATGAGGTTCTTTGACATGATATTTAATTCAAGGAGCAATTTGTCTCCATGTTAATCGTCTTGAGGATGCCTCATCTGCACCTGACCATTTGCATCAACTTCAAGTGGCTCCATCTGATTAAGCTGTGGTCACTGTTGGAAAATACTGCTGATTAATTCAAGGTACCCAGCACCAAAGAAGGCATATAATCTGTTATGCCCTCCATTTTTGAGGCATTCTACTTGACCAGTGAAAAGCAGCTCATCGACTAGGGCATCTTTCTAACAATCTGGCTAATAACATCATATGTCAACCTCGCCACAGATCTGAGTGGTTACATTATGAGAAGCATCCGAATCTTGGCAAATCACTGACCACATAATCACTTTTGTGGATGAAGTGTCTTCCGCCTGCTCTGTTAACTCTGAATCTCTCTCCACAGATACTGCTTTGCTTATAGAGATTGTATACTGCAGGCTTGCTCATAAATCTAAAATATATTTTAAGTCAAGTTACCAGCTTAGGGCAGGAGCACATGGGTTTATAACAGAAAAATGTATATTTAGCACTGATACCTGAACTGAATGAATGTATTATAAAAGTACAATTTTCTTTTAAACATAGAAAATTATGTTTGTGTGCTTTTCATTTACATCCTCCTGAAATGGTTTTGCTTTAATGTTTGGCTGGGAGTGGAACTAATGATCCAAGTACTTCAGCTGTGTACTAAACAATGCCAGATACAGGGCAGCAGTAACTTACCCAAGTTGCCCAATCTTTATAGGACAAACGGACAGACAACTGAGCAGCTGTGTATTTACAGCTATTTTTGTTCCTATTTATAATTTCTTGCAGTTCACTTTTAATTTAATTACTTGTTTCCTTTCTTGATTTGTGATAAGTAGATGCTTTGGTGAATATGCAGTTCTAGATGCTTCGTTTAATGCTGAGGCATTAGACCCAAGAACAAATAAGAAAGATTAGGTTCAACAAGATTTCAGAAAAAGCAATCCTGAAGCTAGAAGGATGAGTTTGGACCTTTCTTAATGGTGTTACTGAATGTTGGGAGGAAGGAAGAAGCTCCTATGAAAGCATTTATCCAACTAGTCCCATTTGTACGATTGAAACTCTTGATTAATCACAATGCTGCTTTGAGGTAACAAGACACAGATTAGACAGAGACAGCAATAGAGTAGGTGAAAACATCAGATAGATATAAAATGTCAAAAATTCCACTGAAGATATAGCTAAAATAATATTTCTGTGAGCAGGATAACAGGTAATCAGGATTTAAAAAAACATAGGATAAGGCATTAGTATCCCTTATTTAGTTTGAACAAAGAACTCAATGCATTTGCTTAGGTTGGAGCTTGGTGCCCCAGCAACAGAAAGGAGAAAAAAAATCACTGCATTAAGTATTTTTTGATATGTTACGTACCTCGTAACTGGGTTGCCAAACCAGCAGAAATGGATCACTCAGTTGGAGTCTGGATTACTAGAACTAAGAAAGTTTTATTAAAGAAACAAGCAACACAGTACTCTAATCAAAAGGATAATAAATGCAACAGTTCAGCAATGATAAACACACAGGTACACAGAATTAAGATAACAGGATCAATCAAGCTCTATCGTTGTCTAGGGGTAAATGACCAGTTTCAAAGTGATGCAAAGTTCAGTTCAATTTAGTTCAGTTCAGTTCGCAGTAATCGCTGCCGTGGCGATGGACAGTCGGGGGAAGGAGAGAGAGAGCAAAACGAATGAATATTCAAAACGGCTTCCACACAGACCTTCGCAGTCAGCTTTCGGGCGAGTCCTTTGTGATGTCATCTGAGGTCACTGACCGTGACCCCTCCATTTCCAGATACGATCGTTTCTCCGCAGTGAACCCGGCACCCAGGCAAGGGTGGACACACACCAGGTTCCCGCCGATCGTGCCTTTCCACCCTGAGCGTCTATGGCTTGATCCCGCGATCAGCCGTCCAAAACTTCCCACCGACTTGTGAGAGACGTGCCGCTTCCAGGGTCTTGTTACCTCGGGGTGTCGTGTGTGTCCTGCCTTAGCAAACCTGTCCCTTTTTATCCCCCTGCTGGGGTATCGCCTGTCCATCACTTCAAACAGTTCAGGGTTCAAAGGGTGAGCCAATCTTGACAGCTCTCCTTCTGTTACTCTCTCCCGTCCCTTCATTAACATCTCCAAATGCTGCTCCATTGTTTTCCTTATCTCTCTCTCTCCTGAAGATAGGTGGCAGACCAACTGCTGATCCCACTGGTGCCAGCACAGGACAGCTAACATCTTAATCTATGTGTATTCTCGTCGCACTTCCCCCCTTTAAGGATTTTTACCGGGGTAAAAATTACAAACATGAATACATTATTTGATACACACAAATACACATCTTTATCAGCTATTTGGCTAATACAGCGAATTTGAAGTTGTCAACACCTGACAGACAGTCAGCCATCACATTTTCTGTTCCTTTTATATGTGTTATTAATAATCCCTTAGACCAGGCTCCAATTTAGCAAACCTCATAGCGGCCAAAAACACTGATGAATTGCGATAAATGTAACCTCTCATTGGGTTTCGTCCCGGACCACAATAACAAGGGTCATCCCATTCCGACTTAGTTTTCTCTCGCAAGGGCTTAGTAGGAGGGGGAGGGGTAGTAACCGCAGAGTTATTGCAAAACTTCCTACAGTACCCCACCATCTCCAAGAGCCTTCTGAGGGCCCTCTTGTCTGTTGGGGTTGGGGTGTCAGAGATAGCCAGCACTTTAGCTTGCATCGCTGCCAGCTGCCCCTGTGTCACCACAATTCCCAGGTAAGTGACCTTCGTGTGGCCGAATTCATTTTTTTCAAGGTTCGCTATCAATCTGGCTTCAGACAGCCGTATTACATTGCCAATACACACCTCTGTGTTCGTCAGCCCTTTAGTCACTGAATTACTCATTCTATAGGAGTGCTGCTCGCTAGGCTAGCCTAGTTAACAAACACCACCCAACGTCCCAGTTCTTTGCATTGCCTCGGGACAATCAAACACACGTGTGCGAGTCGTTTAATTACTTCTCCTAAAGAGTCGCTTTGTTCAGGGATTAAGGGAGAAACCTTATCAGCAGAGCTGGCCAAAACAATAGCCTTCTCCCATCTGGTCGATACCATACTCATCTTTTCAAAATGGTTTTTTTCTCTTATCAGGGAGACCCTAGCTTCATTGATTTCCGCGCTAACACCGACTAGGTTTGTTAGCATATCAAAACCCTGTGACCGTCTCAGTTTACGCTGGCCATAATCAATAACATCCTTCCTCCGGTGCGGCCGGTAAACCTCTTTCATGATTCCACCAACTGTTTCCTCCAGCACCTCAAAATGTCCACCGGGGGGTACCTTGTGGGCCAGGTTAAAAATCTCATCCCCATAACTCTTTTGCACCACCCCCCATTCCTCATCTGCAGGTACGGTACTTGGTTTCCCTTTCTTCCTTAGCACTTCCTCCTCCACACAATAGCCTACTGGTTCCCTTGTTAATTCTGTGTCAGAGAGAGCTGTCTCTGCCAAAACCATCAGCCCCTCGTCTCGCTCCTGCGTCTGCACAAATTCTTTCCTGGCTACTGCTACGTCTGTCTCAGCTCCCTCACTACCTCTTGTTTCACTACACTCCTTCTTTTCACTTTCTACCCCCTTCTCATACACGGCTGGCAGAAACGTCTCAGCTAAATTTACTACCGCAGTCCCATGACGAACCTGTGAGTCCATGGGCGGGGTCTCAATGCTGGCAGGCTGACCTGTCAATCTCACGACTGGGAAAACGATTCCCCCGGCGAGGTCATTACTGAGCAAGACTTCCACGCCTTTGATCGGTAATTCGGACCTCACCCCGATCGTGACTAATCCAGAGACCAGGTTGCTTTGTAAGTGTATCAGGTGCAAAGGCACGGCTTCCGTCCCTTTTCCAATGCCTTTGACCTTGACCTCCCCAGTCTGGGTCTCTGAGATAAACTCTAATACACTCTTCAGTATCAGTGACTGACACGCTCTCGATTCTCTCCAGATTTGCACTGGAACTGGTTTTAACCCCTCCTTCACTGACACCAATCCGGCCGAGATAAACCTCTCGCGCCCTTCCTGAACTTTGGCAGACCTGTCCTCCCCTAGTGGTTCGTTTACCATCTCGATACAGCCAGTCAAAATCGCCGTTTTTCCTTTTCCCGTCTCCTTCTTTGGGGCAAAGCACCTGGACGCAAAGTGTCCAACTTTCCCACAATTATAACAGACGACCCCAGGAGACTTCCTACCAGACTGCTCCCGGTCTACCTTATCCTTCTCATTAGTCCCCGGCTTACCTTCTGACTTTTCTGGTGGACTCTCCCCGCTGTCCTGACTACCCTTCTGGTAGCCTTTACTCGGGGCAAACTTCATTTTATGCGTCAACGCGTACTCATCCGCTAACTTAGCAGTTGCGGCTAACGTGGCTGCCTCTTTCTCATCTAGGTAGGGTCTCATACCCTCAGGGACACAACCTTTAAACTGCTCAATCAGGATCAGCTGTAGCAGTCTGTCATAATCCCCCTCCACCCCATTCGAGGTGCACCAACGCTCACAATATGTCTGCATCTCACGGGCAAACTCCAAATACGTGCAGTCCCACTGCTTCCTCGCATTCCGGAACCTCTGCCGGTATGCCTCCGGGACCAACTCATAAATCCTGAGGATGGCCTCTTTCACCACCTCATACCTCTGGGCATCTTCCGCGGACAAAGCTGAGTAAGCTTCTTGGGCTTTCCCTTTCAGTACACGCTGAAGCAAAACAGCCCACTTATCCCTCGGCCAGTCCTGACTTGTAGCAACTTTTTCGAAATGGAGAAAGTACTGATCCACGTCAGTATCGTCAATTGGGGGAACCAACCTAACCTCCTGGGTCGCCCGGAACCCTCCACCTTGGTTCAGCACAGGCCCCTGCTCGGCCCTTATCTTTAACTTCTCCAGCTCAAATTCCCTTTCCCTCTGCCTCTCTCTCTCTTCTCACTCCCATTGCCTCTCTTTCTCTTCTCTCTCCAACTGTCTGTCCCTCTCTTTCTCTTATTGCTCCAACTGCCATACCCGGAACTCGTGCTCGAGTCTCAGTTTTTCAAGCTGCACCTGTACAGCGTCTCCAGCAGGTTTTTCAATAGACACCACCTCCAGTTCGCCTTGGGGAAACACACCTTTAGATACATAGTGCTCTACGATAGCTCTGTGTATCTCCTCTCTCATCATTGTCGACTTCCCCTTAGCAAGATTCAACCGTTTGGCACAGCTACCAATTCCGATTTCCTGGCATCCTCTAATGCCTCCAAGGTCGGCGCCTTTATAAATTCCTCAGCCTCCATTTCTGCTGTTTGTCTTTTCTTTCTTTCGGGAATTTTGACCCAATCAATTTACTCTGTCCCAAATTTAGCGTTCAAAATCGCAGACGAGAACCCCACTTATGTTACGTACCCCGTAACTGGGTTGCCAAACCAGCAGAAATGGATCACTCAGTTGGAGTCTGGATTACTAGAACTAAGTAAGTTTTATTAAAGAAACAAGCAACACAGTACTTTAATCAAAAGGAAAATAAATGCAACAGTTCAGCAATGATAAACACACATGTACACAGAATTAAGATAACAGGATCAATCAAGCTCTATCGTTGTCTAGGGGTAAATGACCAGTTTCAAAGTGATGCAAAGTTCAGTTCAATTTAGTTCAGTTCAGTTCGCAGTAATCGCTGCCGTGGCGATGGACAGTGGGGGGAAGGAGAGAGAGAGCAAAACGAATGAATATTCAAAACGACTTCCACACAGACCTTCGCAGTCAGCTTTCGGGCGAGTCCTTTGTGATGTCATCTGAGGTCACTGACCGTGACCCCTCCATTTCCAGATACGATCGTTTCTCTGCAGTGAACCCGGCACCCAGGCAAGGGTGGACACACACCAGGTTCCCGCCGATCGTGCCTTTCCACCCTGAGCGTCTGTGGCTTGATCCCGCGACCAGCCGTCCAAAACTTCCCACCACTTGTGAGAGATGCACCGCTTCCAGGGTCTCGTTACCTCGGGGCGTCGTGTGTGTCCTGCCTTAGTGAACCTGTCCCTTTTTATCCCCCTGCTGGGGTATCGCCTGTCCATCACTTCAAACAGTTCAGGGTTTAACGGGTGAGCCGATCTTGACAGCTCTCCTTCTGTTACTCTCTCCCGTCCCTTCATTAACATCTCCAAATGCTGCTCCATTGTTTTCCTTATCTCTCTCACTCCTGAAGACAAGTGGCAGACCAACTGCTGATCCCACTGGTGCCAGCACAGGACAGCTAACATCTTAATCTATGTGTATTCTCGTCACAGATAAAACACACAGTTTATCATACTTTCTAAAATGAAGCATCAGGTTAGAATGATATCTATGAAGTAAGTGCTATCATTTGAGAATAAATTTGGGGAATCATTAATGGGATTTAATAATGTGATGATTAGGTTAAATGATTTAGGCTGGCATTACATCCTGTGAGAAAATAATTTCTTAACATATTTCATGCTTTATGATTTGCTGCTCAAGTAACACAATTTTGCATGAACAGATGAACAGTCCTGAAGGCACTGAAACTGGAGCTTTATAGGTGGATTTGAGTGATAACAAATTACTTGCCACAACAAACCACTTTGCTCTAACTATGATAGATTGCAGTAGCTGTATGGTATCTGTCTCTCTAATTGCCAGGCAAGTGGAGCTGCAATTTATTGTTTTATTTATATAAAATAAAGCAATATTTATTTATTGTGTTCTGGACAAGATTATTCATGCTCAGCATCACAGGCCATCTTTATTTCACTTTCTGTTAAATAGACCTTCAAACATACACATGGTGAATGAAAAACAGGACATACTCTTGAAGATGTCACAACTTCAGGAGTGTATTTCTTTTCTGGTCATAATTCTTTCACATAGAGTCACTAAACTACATAGCAGTTACTCTATTGGGGGTATTCTATAGGCCCCCTGGTAGCAACAGAGATACCGAGGAGCAGAGTAGGAGGCAGATTTTGGAAAGGTGCAAAAATAACAGGGTTGTTATCATGGGTGACTTTAACTTCCCTAATATTGATTGGCACCTGATTAGTTCCAAGGGTTTGGACGGGGCAGAGTTTGTTCAGGATGGATTCCTGTCACAGTATGTTGACAGGCCGACGAGGGGGAATGTCATACTAGATCTGGTATTAGGTAACAAACCTGGTCAGGTCACAGATCTCTCAGTGGGTGAGCATCTGAGGGACAGTGACCACCGCTCCCTGGCCTTTGACATTATCATGGAAAAGGATAGAATCAGAGAGGACAGGAAAATTTTTAATTGGGGAAGCACAGATTATGAGGCTATAAGACTAGAACTTGCGGGTGTGAATTGGGATGACGTTTTTGCAGGGAAATGTACTATGGACATGTTGTCGATGTTTAGAGATCTCTTGCGGGATGTAAGGGATAAATTTGTCACGGTGAGGAAGATAAAGAATGATAGGGTGAAGGAACCATGGGTGACAAGTAAGTTGGAAAATCTGGTCAGGTGGAAGAAGGCAGCATACATGAGGTTTAGGAAGCAAGGATCAGATGGGTCTATTGAGGAATATAGGGAAGCAAGAAAGGAGCTTAAGAAGGGGCTGAGAAGAGCAAGAAGGGGGCGTGAGAAGGCCTTGGCGAGTAGGTTAAAGGAAAACCCCAAGGTATTCTTCAATTATGTGAAGAACAAAAGGATGACAGGAGTGAAGGTAGGACCGATTAGAGATAAAGGTGGAAAGATGTGCCTGGAGGCTGTGGAAGTGAGTGAGGTCCTCAATGAAAACTTCTCTTCGGTATTCACCAATGAGAGGGAACTTGATGACGGTGAGGACAATACGAGTGAGGTTGATGTTCTGGAGCATGTTGATATTAAGGCAGAGGAGGTTTTAAGAGTTATTAAAATACATTAGGACGGAAAAGTCCCCGGGGCCTGACGGAATATTCCCCAGGCTGCTCCACGAGATGAGGGAAGAGATTACTGAGCCTCTGGCTAGGATCTTTATGTCCTCTTTGTCTACGGGAATGGTACCAGAGGATTGGAGGGAGGCAAATGTTGTCCCCTTGTTCAAAAAAGGTAGTAGGGATAGTCTGGGTAATTATAGCCCAGTGAGCCTTATTTCTGTGGTGGGAAAGCTGTTGGAAAAGATTCTTAGAGATAGGATCTATGGGCATTTAGAGAATCATGGTCTGATCAGGGACAGTCAGCATGGCTTTGTTAAGGGCAGATCGTGTCTAACAAGCCTGAAAGAGTTCTTTGAGGAAGTGATCAGACATATAGATGAGGATAGTACAGTGGATGTGATCTATATGGATTTTAGTAAGGCATTTGACAAGGTTCCACACGGTAGGCTTATTCAGAAAGTCATAAGGCATGGGATCAAGGGAAGTTTGGCCAGGTGGATTTAGAATTGGCTTGCCTACAGAAACCAGAGGGTTGTGGTGGAGGGAGTACATTCGGATTGGAGGGTTGTGACTAGTGGTGTCCCACGAAGATCGGTTCTGGGACCTCTACTTTTCGAGATTTTTATTAACGACCTGGATGTGGGGGTAGAAGGGTGGGTTGGCAAATTTGCAGACAACACAAAGGTTGGTGGTGTTGTAGATAGTGTAGGGGATTGTCAAAGATTGCAGAGAGACGATGATAGGTTGCAGAAGTGGGCTGACAAGTGGCAGATTGAGTTCAACCTGGAGAAGTGTGAGGTGGTAAACTTTGGAGGGGCAAACTCCAAGGCAGAGTACAAAGTAAATGGCAGGATACTTGGTAGTGTGGAGGAGCAGATGGATCTGGGGGTACATGTACACAGATCGCTGAAAGTTGCCTCACAGGTAGATAGGGTAGTTAAGAAAGCTTATGGGGTGTTAGCTTTCATAAGTCGAGGGATAGAGTTTAAGAGTCATGAGGTAATGATGCAGCTCTATAAAGCTCTGGTTAGGCCACACTTGGAGTACTGTGTCCAGTTCTGGTTGCCTCACTATAGTAAGGATGTGGAAGCATTGGAAAGGGTACAGTGGAGATTTACCAGGATGCTGCCTGGTTTAGAGAGTATGCATTATGATCAGAGATGAAAGAAGCTATGGCTTTACTCTTTGAAGAGAAGGAGGATGAGAGGAGACATGATAGAGGTGTACAATATATTAAGAGGAATAGATAGAGTGGATAGCCAGCGCCTCTTCCCCAGGGCACCACTGCTCAATACAAGGGGACGTGGCTTTAAGGTAAGGGGTGGGAAGTTCAAGGGGGACATTAGAGGAAGTTTTTTCAGTCAGAGAGTGGTTGGTGCGTGGAATGCACTGCCTGAGTCAGTGGTGGAGGCAGATACACTTGTGAAGTTTAAGAGACTTACTAGACAGGTATATGGAGGAACTTAAGGTGGGGCGTTATATGGGAGGCAGGGTTTGAGGGTCGGCATAACAATGTGGGCCGAAGGGCTGTACTGTGCTGTACTATTCTATCTTCTGTGTTCTATTCTCCAAAAGAGATTCCTATGCCATTTATATCAAGAAAAAAATGATTTTCCTATTCACCCTTGAAATTTTGTTTTACCACAACGCAAGTTCAGACCTAACTTTTTGTAACGTAATGAAATTAAAATAAAACATGGAATGACATAATATTTTTATTGTATGTTTAACAATCCAAGTTTTGCCATTCCTTTTTGACATCCGTAAGTATCTGAATTATATGGTAAGTTCCAATACTATATGGTAAACTGCAAGAGGGTAAAAGGATGGTTCTGATTACAGCATTTTCCATGACCAGAATCTGAACCCACTGGGACAGTGACAGCATAGTTATTTTGAGGGTAAGAACTACCGCAGGTGAACTTCTTGTTATAAAATTAACCTCAAGCAACAAATAACTAAAAACCGATGAACTCATCATAATTATCGAAAACTTAAGAAATTCTAAGTCTCAATTATTTAACTTGTTTTCATCTAACCCCAAAATGAATACAGATTTTTAAATGAACCATATATTAAGATCCTTAGAAGGTGGGACAGGATTAATTCTGAGGAGATATTTTCTCTCACAGGAAACTTCAGAGACAGAGGAATGATGGAATATACTTCTAAGACTAATTTGAGAAAGAATTGGTATAAGTGTTGTAAGTCTTAGTAACTGCTTTCCACAGAAAGTCATGCGAGCCAAATACTTTGGTATATTAATGCTGAAATAAGACCATAAGACCATAAGGACATAGGTGCAGAATTAGGTCATTTGGCCCATCGAGTCTGCATCACCATTCACTCATGGCTGATCTTTTTTTCCTCTTCTTAGCCCCACCCCCTAGCCTTCTCCCTCGTAACCTTTGATGCCAAGTCCAATCAAGAACCTATCAAGCTCTGCCTTAAGTACACCCAACGACCTGGCTTGCTATGGTAACAAATTCCACAGATTCACCACTGTCTGGCTACAAAATTTTCTCCACATCTCTGTTTTAAATGGATGCCCCTCTATCCTGAGGCTGTTCCCTCTTGTCCTGGACTCCCCCACCATGGGAAACATCATTTCACATCTACTCTGCCTAGGTTTTCCAACAATTGAAAGGTTTCAGTGAGATTCCCCCCCACCCCCCGCCATCTTTCTAAATTCAAATTCTGATTTTTAATCAGTAAGGAAATAGAGGATAATCGGAAAATGGCAAAAAAAAAGTGTTCTTGAGTGATGTTGAGTAATGCTGTATTTAAGCAGGTCAGCTCTAGTTAATGCAATATCATCTACACTTCTCTAGTGATCTACTTTAGAACAAAGATGTTCTGTCAGCTATTTAAAAGTAAGCTAGAGACTGTGCTCTTTAGGATCATACCCACAAAAATGTTACCAAATGAAAGTAACAAGCCAGTTTCTAAACTTAACAGTATGCAGCAATGAAGATGGTGAAGGCTGACTGTGATCCAGTCCAAACGGGTACCAACCACTAGAAGAGGAATCTTTCTATTGGTGCTCAAAGCAGTGAGATAATAATAGGAAAGTAATATGTTGATAACGGTTCTTTTCCACAGCAATCTAAATTAATCCCAGGATAACATGTGTTCATAGTCTTAAATTTGGGGACTGCTTCGTCGAGCACCTCCTCTCTCACCGCTAAAAGCGGAACTTCCCAGAGGCCAAACATTTTAATTTCCATTCCCCTTCCTGCTCCGACATGTCGGTACATGGCCTCTTTGTGCTACGATGAGGCCACCCTCAGGATGGAGGAGCAACACCTTATATTTTCTCTGGGTAGATTCCAACCTGATGGCATGAGTATCAATTTCTCCTCCCCTCCTCTTTTCTTCTATTCCCTACTCTGGCCTCTTACCACTTCTCACCTACCTATCACCTCCCTTGGGTTCCTTCTTGCTTCTCTCTCTCCTATGATCCATTCTTCTCTTCTATCAGATTCCTTTCTCTCCAGCCCTTTACCTTTCCTACCTACTTGGCTTCATTTATCTCCTAGCTATCCTCCTTCTCCTACCTCCCCTTTCTTTGAGTGCTTCTGCATCAGCCTTTTTCCTATGGGACAGTAATCCTTAACTTTAACAGCTCTCCATGTAAAGGCAATTATCCCATGCTGCACTGAAGACAATTTCAAATTGATGTCACTTCACCAAACTGAGAAAATAACTTTTCTATTTTCACTCCATTAAAGTTTTCAATAACTTTGTCTCTTTTTCATATCTGCCTCATTGAAATTAGTCACTGAGTTTCAGCTATATTCTCATTGAACAGTTCGCATCCTTTAAATCACTTTGGTGAACTAAAGTTTTATGTTCCACTTATTTTTAATATCTTCTCTGCCAATTGCCATCTACAGCAATATAACATTTTTTGTCTGTGGCCTAATAAATTGCCTTTCCATGAGTTTATCTAGAAGCTCTTCAATGTCTCTAATGCTAAAGCCCTAAAAGCTATCATCTTTTTTCATCATTGGTAACCAACCAAATGTAAAACAGTTTTGAGTTCAAAAGTTTTGCTGCTTTCCTACATTTCATAATATGTTTCCAATGGGGATTTAATCTCTTTTCCATTTTTTTTAAAAATTGCATGTGCCTAAACTTAAATCCAAACCTATATAAATTTCAATCAGTAAAACTCATTATTCTAAATTCTTGAATCAATGGGTTCAGTATATTAACATTAGAATGAAGTCTGAAGTATTTGATACCCTCAAATTTAAGAGAATGGAAATGGAATTGGCTAACAATTTTTTTTTCTATTTCTGATGAAGGTATAGACATCAGGTTTCTGTTTTTCTGCTCTGAGCATTTCCAATCCTCTGTTTTTTCTGTTTCTGATTTCCAGTACCTGCAGTTTTCAACTTCATCGACAATTCCTGCATTCACTGTCATCACAGTGTTCTTCTGTGAAGAAATGAATTGAGCTGAAAGTAAAATGATGCTGAAAAGTACCTGATAAGTCGTGCTTAACCTTTAGTGACCAGATTAAAGCCCAAGCATCATTACAATAAGTGGACAGCAAATAAAATAGGCAGGAATTACATATTTCTTCAACCAACCCTGGATGAACTCATCAGAGAAGTGAATGTTGGGAACCACTGCTTTTCTAATAATACTTTTTACAGAATTTCTACTTTGTAACAACACTGGCAGAAAGTGGTGTAGTAGCTAAAGTAACAGTTTATCACCTTCCTCATTTTTCATTGACAAAGTATTAGCACATTACCCATGTGATGTAATAGTTTTAATTATGTAGCCTATCAACTAATTCATTCCCATCTAAGGAATTTTCCTTATCTTTTTAAAAAGGTGATAGACTTATCAGAGGTGCCATCTTGGTTTCTTTATTCCTTTGCAGCCACACACCTCTTTGTATTGATTCTCAGCTCTTTATTTAGTTTGCTTAGTATTTGTATGTTTGTTTGTACTCTGCAATCTTGGAGTTAAGACTGCTAGTCATTCCTGACTCCTGGAAGAATCTCAAGGATCAGAAAATAAACAGATCCAACATGAAGGCATTCCATGTTGCAAAATTATATATCATTTCTGGTTGCATGAGCTATAATTTGATAATAATATTTGTGTGCAAATCTTGGTCTGAAGAATTATAGTGGCTGACATTACCAACAGAAGTCCTCCAGGAAGGTTAAAGTAATACACTTTCTCAATGCCAATAATTGTATTGAAATGCCTTTTTTTCTCAGTGGGATTGTTTACCATATCCATTCACATAACAATTCAGGCAAATTGCAGAGGATTAGGAATTGATCTTACTTTGTTGAAATTAAGATTTTGAACATGCAGTATTAGTACTTTTATGCACTGTGCAATGGCTGTACACTGAAATTCATAGCCAGGATTCCACTGAATTAAAGATCAATAAATCTCCCATCCTTTCATGTGTTCTAATGTACCTCTGAGATTTCAGGATACTGGAAGCTCAGACTTGGAAAATGTTTGTTCATTTGACAATCATAATATATTAAGAATTATACAGGAGCCTAGGACTCAACCACCAGATTCAGGAATGGGCATTACTCAGCAACCTTCAGGCTCTGGAACCAAAGAATAAACCACACTTGCTCCATCACTGAAATTTTCCCATAACTTATTGAAGATGTCAAGCACTTTCCAGGAGCCTCCTTCTCATATTCTTGACATTTATTGCTTATTTATTATTATTATTATTAGTTATCATTTATTTCTTTTTGTATTTGCATGGCATGTTATCTTTTGCAGATTGGTTGTTTGTCTGTCTTACTGGCTACAGTCTTTCATTGATTCTTTTGTGTGTCTTGTACATAGTTATTGTGCCTGTCCATAAGAAAATGAATCTCAGAGTCATATATAGTGATGTATATGTACTTTGATAATTAATTTACTTTGAATTTTGAACTTCCTTTGAACTTAGACATAACCAATTCAGATGCTGAGTCATGATTATGAAGGAATTTAAACAAGGATGAGAGTCTCAGTATTTCCCATTCAAATAAGTGTGTGAGCGAGAGAGAGAGATCAGGAATGCAATAATGCTGCTCAGCACTTAAACTCAGGGTGAACTATCTTGTTATTAGCAAGTACATTAAACAGAAAGATGATAAGCTACAAGCAGTACAGACCAAAGGGCTTCTGTTGTGGTCGCCTATTGTGTCTCCTGCTCCGGATGCTGCCTCCTCTACATTGGTGAGACCTGTGGTATACTGGGAGATCACTTTGCTGAGCACCTCTGCTCTATCCATTAAAAGTAGATCTTCCAGGAGGCCAAACATTTTAATTCAGATTCCCACTCCTGTTCAGACATGTCAGTCCATGGTCTCCTCTTGTGCCACAACGATGCCAGTCTCAGGGTGGAGGAGAAACACCTTATATACCATTTGGGTAGCCTCCAACCTGGTGGTATGAATATCGATTTCTCCTTAAGGTAAAAAAAATTCCCTCACCCTCCTCTCTTCTGTTCCCCACTCTGGCTTCATACCTTCTCTAATCTCCCTTATCACCTCGCCCTGGGACGACTCCTCCTTCTTTCCTTTCTCCTATGGCCCACTTTCCTCTCCTATCAGATCCCTTTCTCTCCAGCCCTTGATCTTTCCCACTCACTTGGCTTCACCTATCACCTCCCCCGACCCCCACCTTTTTATTCTGGCATCTTCTCCCCTTCCTTTCCAGTCCTGAAGAAAGTTCTTGGCCCAAAACGTTGGACTGCTTATTGATTTCTATAGATGCTGCCTGTCTTGCTGAGTTCCTCCAGCATTTTGTGTGAGCTGCTTTGATTGCTGTATCTGCTCCAGGTTTACTTCAAGCTGTCATTTTGAAAATTATTCCGAGCTCTGAATTTACAACCTGATCTTTGCATACCAAAGACTGATGTCTTCCCTCATACTAGTCATTAATGTGGTAATTAAAATGTTCCTCAGAACTGAACAGCAGGTTTTGGGCATGTACATTGAAGGGAAAAAATCTAGTAAAAGAAAGAAAACTTTTACCTATTTTAATTAGATTGTGTTGATTTCTGTGGGCCTAGGAGATTATCTATTAGCAGTGCTTGATAATTTCTTCTGATTACTAATAGTTAAGCAAATCTATTTTGCATGTGCACACCTGCATAATATACTATTTGCAAAACAAGGAAATCAGAAGCAGTAGAATGTATCTGCCATTTATTAAATCACACCATAAATCAGTGTCTCCAATGTTATTTAGCTCAACGCCCCCCTAAAGCACCTTCATACTCGCCAACATCCCTCTTAGGCACAATATACTTACCAGCACACCCATTGTGTAAAATCATGTCTACCATATGCTAACATGAGAAAAATGATTTTGCTTTAAAATTGTATTTGTCTTTAAACTTAGCTTGCACAGTACCTGTGCACTGTAAAGCAGCTTCAATATCAGTGTGATCCTTGAGCTTGATGGTTTTTAGCAAGAGTTGAAATATCTGGTTCAAGTTGTGACAGAAAAAGCCTTAAGTCCCCAACACGTAACAATGTTCAAGTGATTTCTGTTTTTTGTGAGTATGTGGTTCACTGCACTGAAGCCTCTTTCAACAAGATAGGTGGATGGAAATGCAATGAAGAGCAGTTTGGCTCTTCGCCAAAGACCAGGAAACTTCATATGACAGTGTAGCCACATACCACAAAAGTCAACATCTTTGAAAAGCATTTTTGCTTCTTCATCATCCTGAATTTTGATCATTTCTTCTTGCAAGCCTTCTTCTTGTTCTTCCACCTTGCAAAGAAATGGTTTAATTAACTAGTTTTGAGTTTCCAATTCGTTCAAATCCTTGAATTGATTTTGAAAATCGATTCAGTGACTGCAGGTGTAAACAGCACACTTGCAAATCACCATCTGTGAAAGAGAGTGCCATACTTTCCATGCAGGGAAACTGTGAGAACATTCTTCTCCCTATTTTTTGTTTATATATTTCCATTTTTCCAATAAAAGTGGACACTGCACTTTTTGCCTGGATTAAATTGAAATTCTCACCCTACAATTTCATGTTTAGAATGTTCATTTTGTCATACTGATTGGCTAGGTATGCAACATCTCCACGTAGAAGTTCAGTTTTGTTTCCCAAGCTCTTGCCAACTGTGAGTAAAAATTCAACCACTGTGTCAAAAAGACCAAAGAAATGATTTAAGCAGCAGCCTTTTGACAACTGCACATTTCAGTGTGATGAAGCAAGTGTTCAAACTCTTCATCGTTATCTTGGCATAACTGGTGAAATATTCTGCTATTTAATGGATGAGCTTTAATTTTGTTGATAGCAGATATTACAATAGACATGCTTGAAAAAAGTTGCTGACTGACTTCTTTGATTGCGAGATGTTGATGATGAATTACACAATGGGTTGCAAACAGACTTAGGATTTCTTGTTTCATAAATGCCACTCAAACAGCATAGTGCTGTCATAAATGGTGTTCTATCTGTTGCACAAGAAATCATGTTCCTAATTGGAATACTTCTCCTCAATATACATTTTGAGCTCACTGTAGATTGATTCTCCATTGCCAGTTGTTTTTAACTTTTTAAAAAGAGAATTTCATCATAAACTTTTCCGTTTTTGATAAACTGTACATATGCCATTAGTAATGCCTCATTGTCTCGCACAGTTGACTCATCCAGTTGTATCCCAAATTCTGTTTTTTGTAGCTCTGTGCATAGTTGATACTCCGTGCCTTCACTCATTTCATCAATACAACAATCTATACAGTTATTACTCAGAGGAATTGATCTTAAAATACTGGTATCTATTTTGAGAACAGTGGTGAGCACTTCTGATACAGCAGGCATTATTAATCTTTCATCAATTGTATGAGACTTTCCAAACTTTGCTATCCTTTTGGAAATGTTATAAGAAGCAATGAGACCACTGTCAAGGTCATTTTTTAGCTTTCTTGGCAAATGACTTGAGTGTGCAATGCTTTTCAAATGCTTCTTCCATTTTCTGGAGCTGGGTAATACGGTAAGTAGCCTTTTCAGGGTGTTTTTTTATGGAAGTGTTCCTGCAATCTGATGGTTTCATAGCTTTGCTGGACAGTACAGTATTACAAATAAGACACATGCAGCGTCGCTGATCTGACAGAAATGGAATAAAATCATACTCCAGGTATGTAACATTGTACTGATGCACTTTCTGCAGTTTTTGTTTCTTAGCAGGATTAGAATTCAGGTCACCACCTTCAGACTCATAGAGATAATGCCATACATATTTCGAAACATAGAAACATAAAACACCAACAGCACAATACAGGCCCTTCGGCCCACAAAGCTGTACTGAACATGGCCCTACCTTAGAAAGTACCTAGGATTTACCCATAGCTCTCTATTTTTCTAAGCTCCATGTACCCATCCAGGAGTCTCTTAAAAGACCCTAACATTTCTGCTTCCACCACTGTCGCTGGCAGCCCATTCCACGCACTCACCACTCTCTTTTTAAAAAAAAACTTACCCCTGACATCTACTCTGCATCTACTTCCAAGTACCTTAAAACTATGCCCTCTCGTGCTAGCCATTTTGGCCCTGGAAAAAAGCCTCTAACTATCCACATGGATCAATGCTCTCATCATCTTATACACCTGTGTCAGGCCACCTCTCATCCTCCGTCGCTCCAAGAAGAAAAGGCCGAGTTCACTCAACCTATTCTCATAAGGTATGCTCCCCAATCCAGGCAACATCCTTGTAAATCTCCTCTGCAAATTTTTCTATGGTTTCCACATCCTTTCTGTAGTGAGGTGACCAGCAATGAGCACAGTACTCCAAGTGGGGTCTAACCAGAGTCCTATATAGCTGCAACATTACCACTCGGCTCTTAAACTCAATCCCACAATTGATGAAGGCCAATGCACCATATGCCTTCTTAACCGCAGAGTCAATCTGTGTAGCAGTTTTGAGTGTCCTATGGACTCAGACCCCAATATCCCGCTGATCCTCCACACTGACAAAAGTCTTACCATTAATATTATATTCTGCCATCATTTTTGATCTACCAAAATGAAGCACCTCACACTTATCCGGGTTGAACTCCATCTGCCACTTCTCAGGCTAGTTTTGCATCCTATCATTGTCCTGTTGTAACCTCTGACAGCCCTCCACACTATCCACAACACCCCCAATCTTTGTGCCATCAGCAAATTTACTAACCCATCCCTCCACTTCCTCATCCAGGTCATTTATAAAAATCACGAAGAGTAGGAGTCTCAGAACAGATCCCTGAGGCACACCACTGGTTACCGGCCTCCATGCAGAATATGATTCGTCTGCAACCACTCCATGTCTTCTGTGGGCAAGCCAGTTCTGGATCCACAAAGCAATGTCCCCTTGGATCCCATGCCTCCTTACTTTCTCAATAAGCCTTCCATGGGGTACCTTATCAAATGCTTTGCTGATATCCATATACACTACATCTATGGGTCTACCTTCATCAGTATGTTTAGTCACATCCTCAAAAAATTCAATCAGGCTCATAAGGCACGATCTGCCTTTCACAAAGCCATGCTGACTATTCCTAATCATATTATGCCTCTCCAAATGTTCATAAATCCTGCCTCTCAGGACCTTCTCCATCAACTTACCAACCACTGAAGTAAGACTCACTGGTCTATAATTTGCTGGGCTATCTCTACTCCCTTTCTTGAATAAAGGAACAACATCCACAACCCCTCAATCCTCTGGAACCTCTCCTGTCCTCATTGATGATGCAATGATCATTGCCAGAGTCTCAGCAATCTCCTCTTTTGCTTCCCACAGTAGCCTGGGTTACATTCCGTCTGGTCCCAGTGACTTTTCCGACTTGATGCTGTCCAAAAGCTCCAGCACATCCTCTTCCTTAATATCTACGTGCTCAAGCTTTTTTGTCCACTGTAAGTCATCCCTACAATCGCCAAGATCCTTTATCCATAGTCAATACAGAAGCAAAGTATTTATTAAGTACTTCTGCTATCTCCTCCGGTTCCATACAAACTTTTCCACTATCACACTTGATTGGTCCTATTCTCTCATGTCTTATCTTCTTGATCTTCACATACTTGTAGAATGCCTTGGGGTTTTCCTTAATCCTGTCTGCCAAGGCCTTCTCACGGCCCCTTCTGGCTCTCCTAATTTTATTCTTAAGCTCCTTCCTGCTAGCTTTATAGTTTTCTAGATCTCTATCATTACCTAGTTTTTGAACCTTTCGTAAGCTCTTCTTTTCTTCTTGACTAGATTTACAACAGCTTTTGTACACCACGGTTTCTGTACCCTACTATCCTTTCCTTGTCTCATTGGAATGTATCTATGCAAAAGCCCACGCAAGTATCCCTGAACATTTGCCACATTCCTTCTGTACATTTCCCTGAGAATGTCTGTTTCCAATTTATACTTCCAAGTTCCTGCCTGATAGCCTCATCTTTCCCCTTACTCCAATTAAACATTTATCTAACTTGTCTGTTCCTATCCCTCTCCAATGCTATGGTAAAGGAGATAGAATTATGATGACTATCTCCAAAATGCTCTCCCACTGAGAGACCTGACACATGATCAGGTTCATTTCCCAATACCAGATCAAGTAAAGCCTCTCCTCTTGTAGGCTCATCTACATATTGTGTCAAGAAACCTTCCTGAACACACCTAACAAACTCCACCCATCTGAACCCCTCTCTCTAGGGAGATGTCAATCAATATTTGGGAAATCTTCCACCACAACAACCCTGTTATTATAGTCATAGTCATACTTTATTGATCCCGGGGGAAATTGGTTTTTGTTACAGTTGCACCATAAATAATAAATAATAATAGAACCATAAATAGTTAAATAGTAATATGTAAATTATACCAGTAAATTATGAAATAAGTCCAGGACCTGCCTATTGGCTCAGGGTGTCTGACCCTCCAAGGGAGGAGTTGTAAAGTTTGATGGCCACAGGCAGGAATGACTTCCTATGACGCTCTGTGCTGCATCTCGGTGGAATGAGTCTCTGGCTGAATGTACTCCTGTGCCCACCCAGTACATTATGTAGTGGATGGGAGACATTGACCAAGATGGCATGCAACTTGGACAGCATCCTCTTTTCAGACACCACTGTCAGAGAGTCCAGTTCCATCCCCACAACATCACTGGCCTTACAAATGAGTTTGTTGATTCTGTTGGTGTCTGCTACCCTCAGCCTGCTGCCCCGGCACACAACAGCAAACATGATCGCACTGGCCACCACAGACTCGTAGATCATCCTCAGCATCGTCCGGCAGATGTTAAAGGACCTCAGTCTCCTCAGGAAATAGAGACGGCTCTGAACCTTCTTGTAGACAACCTCAGTGTTCTTAGACCAGTCCAATTTATTGTCAATTCGTATCCCCAGGTGTTTGTAATCCTCCACCATGTCCACACTGACCCCCTGGATAGAAACAGGGGTCACCGGTGCCTTAGCTCTCCTCAGGTCTACCACCAGCTCCTTAGTCTTTTTCATATTAAGCTGCAGATAATTACACCTATTATTACGCCTTTCCAGAATCTGCCTCCCTATCTGCTCCTTAATATCCCTGTTTACTATTGGGTGGTCTATAAAAAAAACACCCAGCAGAGTTATTGACCCCTTCCTATCCCTAACTTCCACCCACAGAGACTCCATATTCAACCTCTCCATGACTTCCTTCTTTTCTGCAGTAGTGCCATGCCCCTACCTCTTTTGCCTCCCTCCCTGTCCTTTCTGAAACATCTAAAGCTTGGCACTTGAAGTAACCATTCCTACTCCTGCACCATCCAAATCTCTGTAATGGCCACAATATCATAGCTCCAAGCGCTGATCCACGCTCTAAGCTCATCCGCTTTGCTCATAATACTCCTTGCATTAAAATAGACACATCTTAATCGATCGGTCTGAGCGCTTCCCTACTCTATCACCTATCTATCCTCCCTCTTGCACTGGCTCCAAGCATTATCCATTTCTGAACCAACCACCCCTTCCTCCATTACTTCAGTTCAGTTCCCACCCCCCAACAATTCTAGTTTACACTCTCCCCAGTAGCCTTAGCAAACTTCTCTGGCAGGTTATTGGTCCCCTTGGGATTCAAGTGCAACCTGTCCTTTTTGTACAGGTCCTCTTGCCCCAAATGAGGTCCCAATGATTCAGAAATCTGAATCCCTGCCCCCTGCTCCAATCCCTCAGCCACGCATTTATCCTCCTCCTCATTCTATTCCTATACTCACTGTTACGTGGCACAGGCAGTAATCCCTAGATTACTACCTTTGAGGTCCTGCTTCTCAACTTCCTTCCTAACTCCCTGTAGTCTGTTTTCAGGACCTCTTCCCTTTTCCTACCTATGTCATTGGTACCAATATGTACTACAACCTCTGGCTGTTCTCCTTCCCACTTCAGGATATCATGGATATGATCAGAAACATCCCGGACCCTGACACCTGGGAGGAAAACTACCATCCGTCTTTCTTTCCTGCGTCCACAGAATCGCCTCTCTAACCCCCTGACTATGGAGTCCCCTATCACTGCTGCCATCCTCTTCCTTTCCCTACCCTTCTGAGCCACAGGGCCAGACTCTGTGCCAGAGGTGTGACCACTGTTGCTTCCTCCAGGCAGGCCGTCTCCCCCAACAGTACTCAAACAGGAGTACTTATTGTTAAGGGGGACAGCCACTGGGGTATCTGCCTCTTACCCTTCACTCTCCTGACTGTTACACACTTATCTGTCTCCCCAGGCCCCGGAGTGACTACCTGCCGATAGCTCTTCTCTATCATCTCCTCACTCTCCCTGACTAGACAAAGGTCATTGAGCTGCATCTCCAGTCCCTAACGTGGTCCCTAAAGAGCTGCATTTTGATGCATCTGCTGCAGATCTGGCCATCCGGGAGACTGGGAATCCCCAAGACCTCCCACATCTGGCACTGAGCACAGAACACCAACCTCACACACATTCTTCCTGTCTGTATTCTACACAGGCAACCTACCTCACCTTCGACTCATTATCACCAAAGCCCCATTGAGCCATAGCCTTCCTACTCTGCCTCCCTCTACTCTTTTGCTTGCTCTATAAAGCTGTCTCCTTTAAACTCTTCTTGCTGTTCTCACTGGCTGACCTCCACGCACTTGCACAGTCATGCTCCGTTCAAACCGCTGAAGAAACAACCGTCTCCAGTCATGCCCCGATCAAACCGCTAATGATACTTATCCATCGTTAATGGGCTAAATTAAAATAAAAAAATTAACACTGTCTCTTGATTTCTAAAGATGGTTCTTGGCCACACATATGAAGCTGAAGTCACCTTCAACACCTCAAGAGGAATCTTCAGGATCAGCAGGTTCACTGATTGGCTCTATTTTACCATCTTGTTTTGGCCAGCACTGTATCATTGTGCAACCTGTTTACTGTAGATCTATAGAGAAAGTTGAGAGGGTGTACTTGACTTACCAACTGTTAAACTACATGAACTCATTCCATACTGTGACTCAAGAGGAACTGTTGGGCACCCTGATTGCTGATTTATGCACCCCCAATAATGACTGCTTGGTTGCTAAGCTTGGACAAGGACTCACCATCTGCAGAGCTTCGGTTCTTCTTGTGTTCCAGTTCCTCATCCTTGTTTTTGGATATGCCTGCTCTATTAACATTTGGTCAGGTCTCGTGCCTCAAATTAGGGTGCTACTTACTGCATCGTTTCCCAAGAATCTTGATGCCCCTTCGATGACTTCTCTTTCCCCTAGTGCCTCCCTCGGGACACATAACTGCCCCTGTTGGGAATCACCAGCATAAACACTCATCTCAGCTAATGTTGCTGTTGCTATATATATGACAACCATCGACTGTATCCAACTGAATAACTTCCATTTCTTCTCTCTCCTTGGTGTAATCCTTCAAGCCTACACCTTTTCTCACCTGACTGTTGCCTTCATACAGATCTCGATGCCAAAAGTTATCATACTTTTAAAGATTAAAAGATTAGTTTTATTTGTCGCATGTACATTGAAACATACAGTGTAATGTGTCATTTTGTGTCAACGACAAACACAGTCTGATGACTGTGCTGGGGGCACATAGCATGCCAACATAGCATGCTCACAACTCACCAATCCTAGCCATACTTCCTTGGAACATGGAAGGAATCTGGAAACATACACAGTCATAGGGAGAAGATACAAATACCTTACAAATAGCGACGATAATCGAACCTCGTTCAGTTGCGAAGAGATTGTGATAACCACAGCGCTACTGTGCTGCCCTATGTAACTGTTAAGTGATTTGGGATGTTACATGACATTAAAGAAACATCTCAAAGTGCTTTACAGTATAAGTATCAAACACAATTTGATACCAGACCCCTTAATATAATATGACGGATGATTTAAAACATTTGGCAGAGATGTGTATTAAGGAGTGACAATAGAGGAGAGAAAAATGGAGTTTCTTGAGATTTAAGCCTGGTCAGTTTCATGTATAGCCACTAATGTCGGGGCAAGGAAAGTTGGGAAGTTGTATGAGGCTAGGATTGGAAAGGTGCTCTGAGGGTTTACATTTTAGAAGTAGAGGAGATTGTGGCCATGGGTGTTTTAAAATCCATTATGATAATTTGCTGGATTGTGAGTCAATAAGTGAGTCTTTGAAAATAGGCACCAAAGTTTTGGGTGCATTCATTTCTATAAGGATGTTGGGTAGGAATACAATCAAGAAAAATGATTGAATAATTCAGTCAAGCACTTGTGAAAAAGGTATTTTAAGAAAACTACAGATGGTCGAAATCTGTAATAACATAGAAAATGTTTGAAGCACTCTGACGAACATGAACAGAGCTTTTGGGGTCTGCTGGGGGGGAGGGGGGAGGTGAGTAGAAGAACTGAGTCCTGGGAGGGACTGATGGTTAGGTGATCAGAGATACAGTATGTGGACAACAGAAGAATTAGGGGTTCAGGGAGAAGTGTCCAGAGGTTTGGAGGATTGGATTCATTAAGGAAGCACATGATCGGATATGGAGAAAGGATTCAGAGGTTGAAGCAGAGGTTTATGCAAGGTGTGATTGGTGTCGGTTAGTACTTTATGGACCCACAGGGACTTGCCTGGGAGGAGGCAGAGTTTGCCAGGCCAATATTCTGGAGCTGAAACGCAGCTGTTTCTTGTCATGTCCAAGAATAGTCAGTTCTGAGATGACATGGACTAAATTTCACTAATGTGGCAATGAGAAATGGCATAAGATGTGTAAGAGAATTCAGACAATGGGTGCCTGACTGAACTTCCAGAGATGAATAAATGATCTGGAAATGACAATTATTAAGTGTCACTACAAATGATATATCTTTTTAATCATAATATCATCACATTTCTAAGACACACTGTTTTAAAAGCAGTACTTATATTTGAAATAAAGTGCACTGACTGGCTTTCTTAATACAGGGCAGGGTGTAATTTGTTCAAGCACAGAAAGGGGAATTGTGTGTATTCTTCGATAGTAACTGAATGTCACCTCTCATGAGCCAGAATTTCTGTGAGAATGAGTATAATATTGAGCAAAGATAATGTTATAATAAAAGCCATAGGCTTCTCATGTACGTACAATTTCATATATTATGAACTAAAATATTAATTTTTCTCAGATAGGTTATGACGAATTTTCCCACTGGCTCCTCTAATGAACATCTGTGAAAGTACATTATGGCAGTATTAAGTGCATCACAAATATGATTTATATGCTCAAATAGTTCAGCTAACCATGATTATCATATATGCTTATTTAATATGTAAGACAATTTAGTTGTTACATAATTTCACTAACACTTTAATTAGATGCCACAAGGAGATAGTCAAAATAAGTTCATGAATAATATGCAAAGTGATTTTTTTTAATATTGAAATGTATTAGCATCCAATGTGGACAGTTTGCACTTGAGTTAACTCTATCAAGATCTAAATTAGCAATTGAACTTGTTTGAGGAGCTCTTTGAAAAGAATTGTTGCTGCCTAATCCTGGAATGGTGCACAACCAAAAGGAAAAGTCAAGTGAGAAAAGTGTTGGCAACTGGAAGACACACCTGATTTGATAAATCAGTTTATGGTTATTGTGATTGTGCATTGTAAGTAGAGAAAGCAGGAAATTGAGTAGGACTATGAAGTGTAGCAAGGTGACAATAGACAATAGGTGCAGGAGTAGGCCATCCGGCCCTTTGAGCCAGCACCACCATTCACTGTGATCATGGCTGATCATCCACAATCAGTATCCAGTTCCTGCCTTATCCCCATAACCTTTGATTCCACTATCTTTAAGAGCTCTATCCATCTCTTCTTGAAAACATCCAGAGATTTGGCCTCCACTGCCTTCTGGGGCAGAGCATTCCACATATCCACCACTCTCTGGATGAAAAAGGTGCTCAAACTACTTAACAAGTAAAGTTGATAATTTCATAATGCATTTCCCTTGTGGATCAATTCCTGTAGCCATGGACCCTATCATTATCTGAGGGGGTTCGTGATCCATAGACCCCAGGATGGAAACCCCTGCAGTAGATGGTAGAGCGGCGGTTAACGTGACGTTATCTTAGCTCGAGGTGTGGGGGTTTGGAGTTCATTTCCGCTGTCCTCCATAAGAAAGTTCGTATGTTCTTTCCATGAGTGTGTGGGTTTCCTCCTGGTGTTCCAGTTTCCTCCCACAATCCAAAAACATACTGGTTAGTAGGTTGATTGACCATTGTAAATTGTGCTGTGATTAGACTGGGGTTAAATCAGTGGTTTTCTGGGTGGCATGACTTGGGCAGTAAGAGCCTGTTCCATGCTGCATCTCAAAATAAATAAACTAAAATAATCTGAACTCTGATGGTAAAACAATTTTGCTGTATGAAGATCATAAAACCAATGGCAACTTACATTTAAAAAAATCATCTACTAAATGTATGTTGCTAACTTCACATTGTGCTGTAGTTGAAAGGCAAATTAATTCACTGATAAAAAAAATTGCCTGTAAGATTATTTATGAGAAGACGCTCTCATGAATATTAATATTTTACTGAAAAAAATCCCCTTTGGTTTATGTGCATCTCTGAGAATTCCTTTCAAGATGAATTCAAACATGTTTTTGCTTAAAGAGGGTTTTCAGATCCAATAATTTAGCCATATTTGCACAACTACATTCCGAATACTAAAATTAGCTTTTCAAGTCGGTAAGGAAAGAACATATATGTAGCAGTAATGAAACCAAAACCAAAAATATTCGTCTTTTACAATCATATTGCAGACTGGTTTCTGGGCCAGTCGACAAACTGTTGGAAAATTTTCTGAATCAGAATCAGAATCAGGTTTAATGTCACTGGAATATGCCATAGAAATTGTGGTCTTTGTGGCAACAGTACAATACAATACATAATAATAGAGAAAATAGTGTGAATTACAGTAAGTATATATATTAAATAGTTATATTAAATAAGCTGTGCAAAAATAACATTTTTAAAAATTAGTGAAGTTGTGTTCCTGGGTTCAACGTCCATTCGGAAATCTAATGGCAGAGGGGAAAAAGCTGTTCCTGAATCATTGAGCATGTGCCTTCAGGCTCCTGTAGCTCCTTCCTGATGGTCACAGTGACAGCAAGACATGTCCTGGGTGATGGGGATCCTTAATGATGGACGCCACCTTGCAGAGGCCTCGCTTCTTGAAGATGTCCTGGATACTACTGAGGCTAGTGCTCATGATGGAGCTGACTAAGTTTATAATACTCTGCAGCTTATTCAATCCTGTGCAGTGCTCCCTCCCCCATACCAGACGTCGATGTTGCCAGTTAGAATGCTCTCCGCGGTACACCTGTAAATATTTTGAGTGTCTTTGGTGACATACCAAATCTCCTCAAACTCCTAATGAAGAATAGCCACTCTTGTGCCTTCCTTGTAGCTGCATCGATATGTTGGGCCCAAGATAGGTCCTCAGGGATACTGACACCCAGGAACTTGAAATTGCTCACACTTTCCACTTCTATCCCCTCAATAAGGACTGGTATGTGTTCCCTTGTCTTACTCTTTTTGAAATTCACAATCAGTTCTTTGGTGTTACTGGTGTTGCTGCAACGCCACTCAACCAGCTGACTGAATGAATACAAGTGACAATTTACTGGAAGAACACTGAGATGTTTTGAGTTACGTTATTCAATATAATTCCAGTGACTTTCTCATTGCTGAGCTGGAGTGAAAACTAAAATAAATAACTTCGGTTTGTTGGCTTTAGGGCAATTATTACAATTAATTCAAGCTTTTGGAAGTTCCATCGACTTCGTTTCCTGATTCAAGAGACAATCTAATGATTTTTAAGAAGTCATACAAATGTTTTCTCTAAGTATTCCTTTTCCTGTGCTATAAATTTTGTTAGTTTCAAAGGCAGCACAATACTAATTTAATCCAATGCTTATTTAGCTGTGGAATTTACCTCTCTCAATGTAAATGATACATTAAATTTGCTGAATTTGTCACACATAGTGTATTTGGGCATTTTCAGCCTATGACACACAGTACTACTGAATCAAATGTCAAAACATTCAGAAACAGAAGATCCCCAAACCTATGACAATAGGGTTCTTTATATGAAAAGAAAAGTTCCCCTGAATTTTCATCCACACACAAGAGAAAATCTGCCGATGCTGGAAAGCCGAGTACCACACACAAAATGCTGGAGGATCTCAGCAGGCCAGGCAGCATCTATGGAAAAGAGTAAACAGCTGACGTCAGCACTCTTTTCCATAGATGCTGCCTGGTCTGCTGAGTTCCTCCAGCATTTTTTGTGTGTTGCTTGGATTTCCATGGTAGATTCTAAGTACATTTTTATAGAAGGTGAAATTGTCCAAGAGCTGTTACAAACATTATCAAGACCACAATTTTTTTAGCACCAATTTATACCCTTATTTGAGAGAAGGGATTACCGATGAAGGTCTTATTATTATTATTAATTGTTGAAATCTAATTTTTAATGGGTTTTGCCATGATGGGTAAAATCAAACACTCCAGAAAGTAAACAAACAAATGAAAGCTTACATACAAAAAAAAGGAGTCAGTTTAAAGTAAAGAAAATGCATTGCAGTTTGTAGTTGAGGTATGGCCCAGTCAGCAAATTGGGATGCTTATGACTGAAAAAGCAGTGTTGCAAATATGACACTGCAAACAATCCCACAGTATAAACAATCTAGATTACCTTGACTTAGACTAGAATGCTTTCTGAACAATGAGATACTGGATTTCATTTGATTATACTTTGTTGTTATAATTTTCAGTGTAACACCTTGCATGGAGGTCAACAAATGCTGCAACTATAATAACTGCAAAGGAAAATAAGTGACAGAATATAATAGTTCAAATCTTGAAGAAGCAGTGCATCTGTTCCGTCTGCATTGTATAGTGCTGAGTTTTTGCTATATTTATTATGGTAACTAGTGGGGATATGGTAAAAGCGAAGGAAATAAGTTACATCCTCATGCCCTGTTCTGGGCAGTTTGAAGCTGGGGGCCAATGGAGGTCATATCTTTTGCCGACCGCTCAATAACGGTTAAGTTTCATCACCTCAAGATTGCATGTTTGCTAATTGCTGATGAAGGATCGAATACATATCCTCAACTTTTGAAGCAGCATTTTTGGAGCTGGAGGTCTGGTATGATGCACAGCAAAACCATAGGGTCTCTAGCAGCGGCTATTTTGGTTTTGGTTTGGATTGGCTGCTACAATACTGAACTGACTGATTTCTATTAAAAATGAAATGTATAATGGAATAGAATCAAGCGATATTCAATTCAATATTTACAACTGAACATCTTCTGGAAAACATTCAGAGACATCTTTGGGAGGAAAATTTCTTAAACAGCAGTTACTGCAGATGACTGTCCAGACTGAACCATGGAGTTCAGTGAACTATACTGATTCCTGCAGAGTACACCACTGAAGAAATAACCACCCAACTGGACTTCTGGAACGCAAATCACAAGTCATTAAAAACCATTGTCTGCCAAATCCATTTCAGCATTGCCCCCAATAAAATAAATCGCCATAATAAACTTTCTGAATGTTCTGTGTGTTCTAGTAAAGAGAGTGATACATTATTTAAGTGGTATAGTTTATTAACACTGGAAAATATCTGTGCCTCATTAGTTCTTGGTTATTAGATTGCAAAATGACAGCTTCTTGGGCTGCTTTCCTGCTTAAAACAGGAAACAATTGTACTTGATTGTCATGTAGCAGTCTTGAGGATTGTTACAACTACACAACATAATCCTTTTTTTCAACAAGAAAGACATTTTTGGAAAACCAGTCCTGTTGTTTTGCATGACAATTAATCCATGTCTAGGGCTGTCCTCCAAACTGTCATCAAAGTCAGAGTAATTTATATATAGCAACACTTTTTTTTTATCTGGATTATTGAGCCAGAGGAAGATTTTCGTGAATGCATCGGTAATTGTACAATTTTCATGTGTCCTTCAGTATCTCAAGATCCAGTAATACCAGTTTCAGCAAAATATCTGCCAAGATAATGTTGTCTCCCAATGCCCATTATATCATGCAAAGGCACTTGAGGAAAAAGCTCTATGCCAATGCATAATTGGGAATACAACTTCACTTCCCTGGTTTTGATCTTTGATTAGTTATTATTTCATCTAAACTACTTTGACTTATAAGGACTGTTATATAACCATATAAAAATTACAGCACGGAAGCAGGCCATCTTGGCCCTTCTAGTCCGTGCCGAACTCTTACTCTGACAAGTGTATGCAATGCATATACTTGTGGGAGACTGTTGTATGCAATGATACCAAACCTAAGAGTGTGGAACATTGTGAAGAAAACTGCAAAGACATTGATGGAGTATTGCAGAGGACAATGACAGTGCCCAAGTCTCTGTATAGGATTTGAATGATCTGAACCATGTTTTTAATTTGGAGCTGAGTGATCTTAGGCTGAAGATTGATGTATTTTTAGTTGATCTGTAGGTAGAAGAGACATATAAAAGTGGAAAAAATTGATGCATGAGTGTTGTAATTGGATTTAGAGAATTTGTCTAAGAGGATGTTAAAGTCCTTGATGGAATATTGAAATAGTTACATGAAACACATTGTGGGATTAATGACAGAACAAGTAACAAATAGCGTTACCGGAAAACAACGGTTTTAAAGAATAAAGAAAGGCTGCTAAACATAACTTATTGAAAATCATCTCCAGTGATGATGAATCAGTATTACAGCTGCCGCACATTAAACTTTGTTTTCAGAATTCATTCCAGTGGAAGAAGGAACTTGCAGGAGCTCATTTTATTTTAATACAATCATCTTTAAAAATGTTCCAAAATTATGTATGATTTAAGAGGACTAGTAGATAAAAACCTATTTGTATGATCTGGTATTTTAAAAATTCAGTATAAGCATTGGCAGAACAATGGAAGATGTTACCAAAATCTAAAAAAATTTGAAAGAGAATTGAATAAATAGTGAAAAAAAGCTGTTGGAGGAAATCATTGGATCAAGCAGCATCTGTGCAGGGAATTGGACAGTCAAGGTTTTATGCAGATTTCATCTAGACTGAAAAATAGGGGTGAATTAGCTTGTATTAATCGATGAATTACTGGGTGGAGCACAACCTGACATCTAATAGATAGATCCAATTGAGTGAGTTAATATGAAGGTGGAGAAGGGTAGAGTGGAAATATTGGCAGAGGCTAGGAGGTTGACAGATGGAGGAGAGACAAATTGGGAAGTGTACTTAAAATGCAAAGAGATAGGTCAGTGAGATTAGAGTGAGGAGCACTTGTGGAATAGTCAGCATTGTTCCACAGAGGATGTGCTGCATACTTTCCTTCAATACAGATTTCTATGATTGTATGGATTCCTGCTTCCTATTCAAGACAGGTTGTGAAGTGAATGACTGGTCAAACCTTTATCTATGGACTGGCCCTGCACTGTACTTCCAAATGGGAAGAAGTGAAGCTATCAATAAATACATTTAGAAAGCTAACTGATGGAAAAGAAAGTGTAAATCAGCTGAAAACTTGGGTGAATCTCAATGGCCTAATAATGTACTCCGGCCAAAATATTATGTGAAGTAAAGCCAAAAATGCAAGCAAATCTGCCAGAAAACAAAGGCAAACATTTATAACAATAGCCCAGTTATAATCCTTAATGCTGATTCAAGCTTCAACTCAAATCAGAAAATAGGGGGGGATGAGACTGCATTTTATAAGAACAAAAATATGCATTCCTCAAAAGCATTGCCGGAAGTCCTTTATTTCATGATTCATGTGCAAATGGTAGTTAGTGATGGAAGCATGGCAACAACCTGCCGACTGCCCCCACCGCATCCTTGCACTGTGTTGGTCATTGATGCAAACGGTGCATTTCTCTGTAGTTTTTAATGTTTCAATATAAATGTGACAAATCAATCTAATCTTTATTATTTAGTTGTAATGTTTCCTAAATATCTAGAAAAGTCAGTGAAGGTGCTTCAGTGAATTAACTCTTTATCAGAGAACTAAAATAGAAGCAATGGGAACCACACCTTAAATACTTGAATAAACAGAAACATGCTATTTACAGAACAGTATTAACAATCCATTGGTTGTAAGTTCAGGTACCATGATAATATTAATTTGATAGATTTTTATAATTACTTTTATTCATTGTAAGTTTTCAGAATTTTGGGAACGTCAACTGTTTCAAAGGTATTTCAAGGAAAATGATGTACTGTGGTTGTATGTTCTGAGCATGAGAATTTAGCCTCCCATTAACATGGTTGACTTGTTACTCTCAGCATGGCCACCCTTGGGTTCTGTTCACCGACATTCACCTGTTCTACCGAGCTGACCACAGGAAATTGAGTGGGGTAATGTGGTGTGTTACGTAACCGGCAACAATGAATATTAATCGAGACAGGTTTTATAAAAACAACCAAACATTTACTAAACACGTATAAACGATAAAGGAAAAAAAAAGCAAAGGAAAACTTTAACCGGAGGTTAACAGGTACGCAGCCGTTCATCAACTCCACTTGGCTCTGGTTCTTAAAGCGTTAAATGCGAAAACAGTTCTTAAAGCGATACTGTCAGATATAGTTCTTAAAGCGATAACTTCGAAAGTCCTACAGATTTACACGTTCAATTGGGAAAGACTTCTCTGGAGAAGGATTTCTTCACAGACGCGCCTTTACTGCTGGTTCTGTCAACAGGATTCCCGATGCCGAAATTAAACAGTTTAAATCGACTGACCTTAAATTCCTTTAGAGAGAGAGAGCACCTTTTTTGCATGAACTTATTGCTCTTTCTGGCAACAGTTATCTCGATGCAGGTACTTCCCCAACGAAGACTCAATAAGGTCGATTCTTTATTAAACTGCCAAACGATGCCAACTTCTCTCGATCCTTCACTTTGATGAATTCTTCACTCTCCCTTCAAAACTGTCAGAATTGAGTAAATTGGCACTTCCAGCCACAAATTCCCAGTCCAATGATATACTATATCTTATAAGAGAATGCACCCTCTGTTTTAAAAATGAAACTGCGTCACAAAAAACAAACACGCAACAGAAACGGAGGCACAACACGTTCTACCTGGAAATCTACAAACTCAAAAACTAACTGCGTCACCTGGGTCGACCCTTATATAGTCACGGGGCACATGTCATCACGTGACCTCACATCGGTGGGAAAATCACATCAGGTGACCTCCAAAAGACCATTACATCATTCTCACCAAAAAAAAACAGATCTCCTTGAGCATGTAACAGGTGTAGCAAGGTTTTTGAGGTAAGCTGCAGCATTTTTTTAAGGACCCGCCCAAAAATCTCTGACAACTTTTAAAAGTGGAAGTGGAGTTTTGTCTTAAGTCAAAGCTACTAACTTGCTTTCTATTTTTTAAATCTCTGCAGACACATTTAGTAATCATAAAATTGCTGCAAACAATTAAAAACAAAGAGTAGATCCATGTATGTTCAGGACTTCCCTATCTGGGAGCTTTCAAATATAAATTAACCTCTTTAGAAACTTTGGCTATTGCCACTGCAATTCCACCTAATATTTCAGGTAATAGCCTTCAAATGGATCTGTATTTTTTAATATTCATTTTATGCTATCTCGGTGTTGCTGGCATTGCCAGTATTTATTGACTGCCCTTAACTGTCTTTGAGATTTTGGTTGTGGCAGTTTTTCTGGTAAAGGTACTCCAAACTACTGTTCTTCCTGGAGTTTGACTCAGCAATGATGAAGGACCAGTGATATGTTTCAATATCGAGATCATGTGTGACCAGCATCGGAAGCTGCAGGTTATGATGTTCCCACATCTCTGTTGCCTTTGACCTCCTGGGTGGGAGAAGTCATGAGTTTAGAAGCTGCTATCAGAGATGCATAGGCAACTAACCACAGTGCATCTTGGAAAAAGAGCCAACTGCAGCTGTTGTGCTCTGGTAAAGAGGTATTAGTCAAGCCAACTTCTTCATATTGCATGGTGTCAAGTTTGTTGAGAGTTGTTGGAACTACACTCATCTAGATCCATATTCCATGACTAAGTTACAGTATGTACATGATGGAATGGAGTTGGAATGAATTACCTGGCACAAGATACCTGAAATTATGTGATGGTCCAGTTAGGTTTTCAGTTAGTGGGGTGCATGATTTTCTGAAGTACCATTATGCTGTTAGTTGAGATGTTCAGGAGTAGCTGCAGAAGATGTGGACAAATATGAACTTTCCCATGCTTTCATAAGACTGATAAATAAAATGGAAATATTGTAAAAACTCTCTGTAGCCCTTACCCCAGTTGTACGTTTATTCTAGTAACGCTGGAAGTGAATGGGAATGTTACTGATACAGCACAAAAGGAAGATTTCCAGGAGGATTAGCCACAGACTGGTAGATTGGTATTATTGTGATCCTGAAGACAGACACAAATCCATCTAAAATCAACTACGTTAAATAACACATGGTGGTTCTCTGAAGATCTGCATTCCCTGACTTGCTGACAGTGGAGGATTTTGCTATGTGCTATAATTCCTAATAATTGCACTGATTATACCATTCTGAACCACTCTTTTTCAGAATGAGTGTGGTGCTAAAAACTGTCAAACACAAGGCATGAACAGGTAAATTAATGATGTCCTGAGAAATGCGATCTTCTAATTAGAAAATAATTAACAATACAAAACATGGGCAATGAAGCTTAAAGATGTAGCAGTTGTGCTGAATTGAAAGATGTATGAATTTTAAAGAACTTTGCTGAGTGGTCAGGACACATAATAAACTTGTGACAACCTGCTGTAGACCTTGAAAAGATACAAGCCAATTCTATGGTATCACTTGTCAGTGAACATTTCTGAAGGTCAGGTTCTGAAAGTTTATGCCCCATTTAACAGAAAAGGCAACTTCTCTTGAAAGTTCATAGTGCAAAGACAATACTTTCAGTTAAAGGACTGTTCAATGGCAAGCCTGTTAGTGGAAAAAAGTGAATGGCATCACTCATGCATAAGAGTTCTTTATGTCCTAAGAGGAAGACTGGCACTCATCAGGAGAAAGTAACCTTCTGTAGAATCACAGAAAGCATCAAGCAAAAATGTAGACAACTGGAAAATGAGCCTCTGGTACCTCTGGAAAGTGAACATTTCAGCAAGTCATGAATTGGTAAAATATGCCCCATGAGTCATATATATCATGATGCACCATAAAGTAGAAGACTTGTAAATACGAATACAGGTTGAGTACCCCTTATCCAAAATGTCTAGTGTCGGAAGTGTTTTGGATTTTGGATATTTTCAGATTTTTGAATTTATAATAAGATAACTTAGGATCACCATTTCTGACTCTGAATTTATGTACTGCTGGTAAGCAGTGTCTATCTTACATATGTCCATCTCTCATATATAATTAACAGTAAAAATTATTACATACCATGAATATAATGAAAATATAATGTGTGCAGGGCAACAAGAGCATCGGGAAAATACCTCAATCAATTGTTGAACAACACCAAACAACGGAAGGCTTTCAGTCTCCTCCTACGATCCATGTTTTGATTAAAATGTTACCATATACTGGATTCATATTGTACTTGTTTAGGTTTGATGTAAGGTATTAAAGAATCAACATTGTAGACTTGTTCTGATGTTAGATTTTCATCAGAAAAGATCTTTGCAAACTTATTAATGCTTCGTCATCAGTAGATGCTTTATCTTTAAAATGTTTTAAAATCATTAAAAATGTCTTCAATTTCTGCACCCAGCCTGCTGAATATTCACAATTACCTTTAATTTTCAGTTTGTTGTGATAGATGGAGTCATAGAGAAGTACAACACAGAATCAGGCCCATTTAGACCATGCCAAAACAATTTAAACTGTCTACTCCCAATGACTTGCACCTACTATCCATGTACCTATCTGAACTTCTCTCAAACATTGAAATTGAGCTCGCATGGACCACTTGTGCTGGTAGCTCATTCCACCTTCTGACAACCCACTGAGTGAAGAAATTTCCCCTCATGTTTCCCTTAAAGTTCTTACCTTTCACCTTTAATCCATGACCTCAAGTTGTAGTCCCACCCAACCTCTGTGGAAAAAGCCTGCTTCCTTCAGACCCAGCAACATCCTTGTAAGTTTTCTCTGCACTCTTTCAACCTTGTTTCCATCCTTCCTGTAGGTAGGTAAAAAAACTGCACGCAATGCTCCAAATTAGACCTCAACAAAGTCTTATACAACTTCAACAAAACTCCTCATCTTCTCTGTACTCAATATGTTAATTTATGAAGGCCAATATGCCAAAAGCTTTCTTTATGACCTTATCTAGCTGTGATGCCACTTTCACCAAATTATGCAGCTGTATTCCCAGGTCCCTTTGTTCTACCACACAACTCAGTGTCCAACCATTCACTGTGTAAGACCTGACCTGTTTGGCTCTACTGAAGTGTAACACCTCGCACTCGTCTGCATTAAATACCATCCATCATTCTTCAGCCTTTCTATCGAGCTGGTGCAGATCCCTCTACAAGCCACACTAGCCTTCCTCACTGTACACTCTACCCACAATATTGGTGTCATCCGCAAGTCTGCTGATCCAATTAATCACATTATCTGAAGCAACAAATGATCCAGCATGATCCCTGCGGCACACCACTAGTCACAGGCCTTCAGCCAGGGAGGCAACCCTCTACTACCACCCTCTGGCTTCTCCCACAAAGCCAATGTCTAATCCAATTTACTACCTCATCCTGAATGCTGGGCGACTGAATCTTCCTGACCAGCCTCCCATGTGGGACCTTGCCAAATGTCCATGTCGACAACATCCACAGCCCTGCCTTCATCCACTTTCCTGGTAACTTCCTCAAAAAACTCTATAAGATTGGTGACAATTTTCCCTGCCGTGACATTTCCCCTGACTAGTAATGCACCCCTCCTCCTTTATTCCCTTCCACTCTGTCATGTCTAAACCAAGGAAACCCTGGGAAACTGAGCTGCCAGTCCTGTCCCTTCTGCAACCAACTCTCACTAACGGCTATAGTATCATTATTCCAAGAATTGACCCATGCCCTGATCTCATCTGCTCTTCCTACGATATCTTTTGCATTTAAATATATGCAGCTCAGGACACTAGTCACACCATGCTCAACCTTTTGAATCCTGACTTTGTCTGAGGTTTTACCAACATCTGCCTCCACAACCTCTCCACTAACTGTGCTGGCACTGTGGTTCCCATCCCCCTGCAACTCCAGTTTAAACCCCACTGTGCAGCATTAACAAACCTTCTGACTAGGTGCAAACTGTCCCTTCTGTACAGGTCCCACCTTCCCTGGAAGACAGCCCGATAATCTAAAAATGCCCTTCCTTCTACACCAACTCCTTAGTCATGTATTAAACTGTATAATCTTCCTAGTTCTGGCCTCACTAGCTCGAGGCATGGGTAGCAATCCTGAGGTCACAACACTGGAGGTTCTGCCCTTTAACTTAGTACCTAACTCCCTGAACTCCCTATGCAGAACCTCGTCACTCGTCCTACCCATGTCATTAGTACCTACATGGACCACGACTTCTGGCTGTTCGCCTTTCCACTTCAGAATGCTGAGAACTCAATTCAAGACGTCCTGGACCCTGGCACCTGGGAGGCAACATACTATCCAGGAATCTCGTTCTCGCCCACAGAACATCCTGTCCATTCTTCTAACAAGTCCGCTATCACCACAGCGTGCCTCTTCTCTCCTTTCCTTTCTGAGTTACCTAAGCAGATTCGGTGCCAGAGACCCAAACGCCGTGATTTTTCCCTCTGTTAGGTCAACTCCCTGTCCAACAGCATCCAATGTTGTTGAGGGGTTGGCCACAGGGGTACTCTGCACTGGCTTCTTAACCCTTTTCCCCTTCCTGACTGTCACCCAGTTTCCTATGTCCTGCACCTTGCATGTAATCACCTCTCTATATGTCCTATCTATCACCCCCTTAGCCTCCTGAATGATCTGGTGTTCATCCATTTCCTGCTCCAACTCCTTAACTCCTTAATGCGGATTGTTAGAAGCTGCAGCTGGATGCACTTCTCACTGTTGTAGCCATCAGGGACACTGCAAGGCTCCCTGCCTTCTCACATCCCACAAAAGGAGCATTCCAGTATCCTGCCTGGCATCTCTACTGTTCTAGCTGAGCAGATATAAAGAAGGGAAGGAAAAAGAAACTCAACCTAGAGCCTTTCTTTTCTTTGTTTGCTCCGACTGAAGCTTCTTCTAGCTGAAGACTTAAAGCCTCAAGCCCACCAGTCTGAATCTGTCCACTCAGACGATGGCCACTGTACTTACCCCTGCCTTCCTTTAATTTGCTCTTGCTAATCATTCTCAAATGCAGCCTGGTGCTGGTCGAAGCTCTATTACACTGCTGCCACCAGCTGCTCCTTGTTTCTACTGGGGCGGAGGACCGAAGTAAAATCCCCTCGTCTCAAAACTTCTGATATCCGGATTAGTCAAAGCTCTAGGTCTTTGCTTGTTTCATGATCAGTAAACCATTAAGTAGCATATGTTCACTCCGATGCTGATGAATGCATTCTTTCAATACACAATTAAGACCTCCATTTTTTTTTACTTTATGTAGTGTTTTTTTCTATTTTTCATTAACTTTTGTTCATTACATATGTGAGGTCACTTCTCAGAACTGTCTGTGGTGCATAGTGACCTGCTCGTTGCCTGGGAACCTTCCCAGTGCTTTGTGGTATTTTCCTTTTATGACATCGTGTCAGAGCTCAAAGCAATTCCGAGTTTGGAAGTTTCCAGATTTTGGAATTTTGGATAAGAGGTATTCAACCTGCATAAAGCTTTAACTTATATGTTTTGATACTCTTGTATAGAATTTGTCTTGTACCTGCAAGTGATCTGAAGATATGTGCTCATTGGAAGCCATTGCAAGCACTAGTTGTTACACAAGTTGAAGCTAATGACAAAAGGAGTAAGAACAATGATGTCAGAATTGCAGGAACCTGGGAGGAAGTTAAAAAGCAAATGGAGAAATATTCAATTATTCCCGGCGCTAAAAAAGAATGTAACAGGATCTGCATGTAAGAGGGAAAATTGGAATTACTTTTCAGGAGTAGATGGTCGAATGAGCAATATCTCATGGTGAACAGTTAAATGGTCCTATAATATGGGTTTAACTCAACTTGGCAAGTTATTGGACACAGAAATGTAGGACATAAATATAGAATTAAGAAATCTGAAGTGTAAGGAGGGAGTTAGAATTAATATAGGGTCAGCATTTGCGTCATTTATTTTGGGAGTTTGGTAACTGTTACCAGAAGCATTTAAACCATTTGTATGAAACAGTATCTGTAGAAATAATGTTTGAAGTCATCCAACAGACAAAAAACTGTGAAAAATGCTAGAGAGAAATCAGACTTGTTAGAAATTATCAAGGGACAGAAAGCAGAATGACAGAAAGATGGGGTGACTAGAATCCATTCCTCTGCCTTCGATTTCTGCAATGGATAATTCATTCATCTGCAACTTGTTGGTATGTCATTTTAGTTTATAGCAATTGTACCTTTGTTTTGAAAATTGATAGTGTTTTAGAAATCACTTGTAATTTGGAAATTTTTTACAAGATTGAAAACCTCTGAGTTTTAAAGGTGTTTTAAGAATTTTGTCTGCATTTAAACGTGTGTCACTAAAAATAAATGAACCATGTTTAAACTGCTTTACCAGCTGGAAGTATCTGCTCCTTGGTAGGAATGGGGAGACCCACCACTCAAATAGCAGGCATTGGCAGCTAAACTTACTGTGGAGGATAAATGGGGACATCATTTAGCCTTTGAAGAGTAGGTGGCTAAGCATAACTTTCCTTTAGTGAGGGTATCCATAGCTATCTATGTCAGATAGGGCTTAGGATCTTTGAGTTTAGAGTTTTGTGGTCAGTAAACCCAATACCATCACAGTTATAAGATAGCCTCCCATCGGTGCTGGGGAAAATGCTAGAGTCAGTTATCAGGATGTGATAACAGCACATTTGGAAAGCAGTGAAATCATCAGACAAATTCAGCATGGATTTGTGAAAGGAAAATCATGTCTGACGAATCTTATAGAATTTTTTGAGGATGTAACTAGTAGAGTGGATAGGGGAGAACCAGTGGATGTGGTATATTTGGAATTTCAAAAGGCTTTTGACAAGGTCCCACACAGGAGATTAGTGTGCAAACTTAAAGCACACGGTGTTGGGGGTAAGGTATTGATGTGGATAGAGAATTGGTTGGCAGACAGGAAGCGAAGAGTGGGAATAAATGCCTTTTCAGAACGGCAGGCAGTGACTAGTGGGGTACTGCATGGCTCAGTGCTGGGACCCCAGTTGTTTACAATATATATTAATGACTTGGATGAGGGAATTAAATGCAGCATCTCCAAGTTTGCGGATGACACGAAGCTGGGTTGCAGTGTTAGCTGTGAGGAGGATGCTAAGAGGGTGCAGGGTGACTTGGATAGGTTAGGTGAGTGGGCAAATTCATGGCAGGTGCAATTTAATGTGGATAAATGCGAGGTTATCCACTTTGGTGGCAAGAACAGGAAAACAGATTATTATCTGAATCATAAACACAAAATAATCTGCAGATGCTGGGTCAAAGCAACACTCACAACACGTTGGAGGAACTCAGCAGGTCGGGCAGCATCCGTGGAAAAGATCAGTTGAAGTTTCGGGCCGGAACCCTTCGTCAGGACTGTAGAGGGAAGGGGCAGAGGCCCTATAAAGAAGGTGGGGGGAGGGTGGGAAGAAGAAGGTTGATAGATTCCAGGTGAAAAACCAGTAAGGGGAAGATAAAGGGGTGGGGGAGGGGAGGCAGGGAGGTGGTAGGCAGGAAAGGTGAAGAAAGAATAGGGGAAAACACAATGGGTAGTAGAAGGAGGCGGAACCATGAGGGGGGTGATAGGCAGCTGGGGGAGGGGGCAGAGTGACATAGGGATAGGGGAAGGGAGGGGGAGGGAATTACCGGAAGTTGGAGAATTCTATGTTCCTACCAAGGGGCTGGAGACTACCTAGACGGTATATGAGGTGTTGCTCCTACAGCCCGAGTTTAGCCTCATTATGGCAGTAGAGGAGGCCATGTATGGACACATCTGAATGGGAGTGGGAAGCAGAGTTGAAGTGGGTGGCTATTGGGAGATCCTGTCTGTTTTGGCGGATGGAGCGGAGGTGCTCCAAACCTATTCTGGTACTGCTCCCCAACTTTTCCTTCGATACATTGACGACTACATTGGTTCTGCTTCCTGCACCCATGCTGAGCTCGTCAATTTCATTGACTTTACTTCTAACTTCCACCCAGCCCTCAAATTCACTTTGTCTATTTCGGACACTTCTCTCCCCTTTCTCGATCTCTCGGTCTCCATCTCTGGAGACAGACTGTCCACTGACATCTTCTACAAGCCCACTGACTCCCATAACTACCTCAACAATACATCTTCCCACCCCGCCACATGCAAAAATGCCATTCCCTATTCCAAATTCCTCCATCTCCGCCGCATCTGCTCCAAGGATGAGGTTTTCCATTCCAGGAAATCTCAAATGTCCTCTTTCTTTAAGGAACGTGGTTTCCCTTCTACCGCCATCAATGATGCCCTCACCCGCATCTCCTCCATTTCCCCCACTTTGGCCCTCACCCCATCCTCCCGCCACCACAACAGGGACAGAGTTCCCCTTGTCCTCACCTACCACCCCACCAGCCTCTGGATCCAGCACACTATTCTCCGTAACTTCTGCCACCTTCAACAGGACCCCACAACTAAGCACATCTTTCCCTCTCCACCCCTCTCCGCCTTCCGCAGGGATCAGTCCCTCTGCGGGACTCCCTGGTCCACACATCCCTCCCCACGGATCTCCCACCTGGCACTTATCCCTGTAAGCGCAAGTGCTACATCTGTCCCTAAACCTCCTCTCTTGCCACCATTCAGGGCCCCAAACACTCCTTCCAAGTGAGGCAACACTTCACTTATGAGTCTGTTGGGGTCACCTATTGCATCCGGTGCTCCCGGTGCGGCCTCCTCTACATCGGTGAAACCCGACACAGATTGGGGGACCGCTTCGTCGAGCACCTCCGCTCCGTCCGCCAAAACAGACAGGATCTCCCAGTAGCCACCCACTTCAACTCTGCTTCACATTCCCATTCAGATATGTCCATACATGGCCTCCTCTACTGCCATGATGAGGCTGAACTCAGGCTGGAGAAGCAGCACCTCATATATCGTCTAGGTAGACTCCAGCCCCTTGGTATGAACATAGAATTCTCCAACTTCCAGTAATTCCCTCCCCCTCCCTTCCCCTATCCCTATGTCACTCTGCCCCTCCCCCAGCTGCCTATCACGCCCCTCATAGTTCCGCCTCCTTCTACTACCCATTGTGGTTTCCCCTATTCTTTCTTCACCTTTCCTGCCTATCACCTCCCTGCCTCCCCTCCCCCACCCCCTTATCTTTCCCCTTACTGGTTTTTCACCTGGAATCTACCAGCCTTCTCCTTCCTACCCTCCCCCACCTTCTTTATAGGGCCTCTGCCCCTTCCCTCTACAGTCCTGACGAAGGGTTCCGGTCCGAAACGTCGACCAATCTTTTCCACCGATGCTGCCCGACCTGCTGAGTTCCTCCAGCGTGTTGTGACTGTTGCTTATCATCTGAATGGTGGCCGATTAGGAAAAGGGAAGGTGCAACGAGACCTGGGTGTCATTGTACACCAGTCATTGAAAGTGGGCATGCAGGTTCAGCAGGTGGTGAAAAAAGCGAATGGTATGTTGGCATTCATAGCAAGAGGATTCGAGTACAGGAGCAGGGAGGTACTACTGCAGTTGTACAAGGCCTTGGTGAGACCACACCTGGAGTATTGTGTGCAGTTTTCATCCCCTAATCTGAGGAAAGACATTCTTGCCATAGAGGGAGTACAAAGAAGGTTCACCAGATTGATTCTTGGGATGGCAGGACTTAAATATGAAGAAAGACTGGATCGACTAGGCTTATACTCGCTGGAATTTAGAAGATTGAGGGGGGATCTTATTGAAAGGTATAAAATTCTAAAGGGATTGGACAGGCTAGATGCAGGAAGATTGTTCCCTATGTTGAGGAAGTCCAGAACGAGGGGTCACAGTTTAAAGATAAAGGGGAAGCCTCTTAGGACCAAGATGAGGAAAAGCTTCTTCTCACAGAAAGTGGTGAATCTGTGGAATTCTCTGCCACAGGAAACAGTTGAGGCCAGTTCATTGGCTATATTTAAGAGGTAGTTAGATATGGCCCTTGTGACTAAAGGGATCAGTGGGTATGGAGAGAAAGCAGGTACAGGGTTCTGAGTTGGATGATCAGCCATGGTCATACTGAATGGCAGTGCAGGCTCGAAGGGCTGAATGGCCTACTCCTGCACCTATTTTCTATGTTTCTATGTTTCTACATTTTCAAATTTGAGAAACAGGTATTGAGAAATGTAGTGACAGACTCTGTTTCACTTCTTTTAGGTCTGTTCTCATTATTCTGTATCTACATTTTGGAAAATAAATTTATATGAAAGCTTTACTGATGTAACTAAGACAAGTTTTTGGATCATTGGGACCTCTTTTGACGCAGGCGTGACCTGTACAAAAAGGACGGGTTACACTTGAATCCTAGGGGGACCAATATCCTGGCAGGGAGATTAGCGGGGGCTACTGAGGTGACTTTAAACTAGAATGGTTGGGGGGTGGGAATTAAATTAAAGAGGCTAGGCGTGAGGAGGTTAGTTCACAACAGAGGGATGGGAACCAGTGCAGAGAGACAGAGGGGTGTAAAGTGAGCATAGAAGCAAAAAGTACAAAGGAGAAAAGTAAAAGTGGCAGGCCGACAAATCCAGGGCAAGCATTAAAAAGGGCCACTTTTCAACATAATTGTACAAGGGCTAAGAGAGTTGTAAAAGAGCGCCTGAAGGCTTTATGTGTCAATGCAAGGAGCATTCGTAATAAGGTGGATGAATTGAAAGTGCAGATTGTTATTAATGATTATGATATAGTTGGGATCACAGAGATATGGCTCCAGGGTGACCAGGGATGGGAGCTCAACGTTCAGGGATATTCAATATTCAGGAGGGATAGACATGAAGGAAGGAGAGGTGGGGTGGCGTTGCTGGTTAAAGAAGAGATTAACACAATAGAAAGGAAGGACATAAGCCGGGAAGATGTGGAATCGATATGGGTAGAGCTGCGTAACACTAAGGGGCAGAAGACGCTGGTGGGAGTTGTGTACAGGCCACCTAACAGTAGTAGTGAGGTCAGAGATGGTATTAAACAGGAAATTAGAAATGTGTGCAATAAAGGAACAGCAGTTATAATGGGTGACTTCAATCTACATGTAGACTGGGTGAACCAAATTGGTAAAGGTGCTGAGGAAGAGGATTTCTTGGAATGTATGCGGGATGGTTTTTTGAACCAACATGTCGAGGAACCAACTAGAGAGCAGGCTATTTTGGACTGGGTTTTGAGCAATGAGGAAGGGTTAATTAGCGATCTTATCGTGAGAGGCCCCTTGGGTAAGAGTGACCATAATATGGTGGAATTCTTCATTAATATGGAGAGTGACATAGTTAATTCAGAAACAAAGGTTCTGAACTTAAAGAGGGGTAACTTTGAAGGTATGAGACGTGAATTAGCTAAGATAGACTGGCAAATGACACTTAAAGGATTGATGGTGGATATGCAATGACAAGCATTTATAGGTTGCATGGATGAACTACAACAATTGTTCATCCCAGTTTGGCAAAAGAATAAATCAAGGAAGGTAGTGCACCCGTGGCTGACAAGAGAAATTAGGGATAGTATCAATTCCAAAGAAGTAGCATACAAATTAGCCAGAGAAAGTGGCTCACCTGAGGACTGGGAGAAATTCAGAGTTCAGCAGAGGAGGACAAAGGGCTTAATTAGGAAGGGGAAAAAAGATTATGAGAGAAAACTGGCAGAGAACATAAAAACGGACTGTAAAAGCTTTTATAGATATGTAAAAAGGAAAAGACTGGTAAAGACAAATGTAGGTCCCCTGCAGACAGAAACAGGTGAATTGATTATGGGGAGCAAGGACATGGCAGACCAATTGAATAATTACTTTGGTTCTGTCTTCACTAAGGAGGACATAAATAATCTTCCAGAAATAGTAAGGGACAGAGGGTCCAGTGAGATGGAGGAACTGAGTGAAATACATGTTAGTAGGGAAGTGGTGTTAGGTAAATTGAAGGGATTGAAGGCAGATAAATTCCCAGGGCCAGATGGTCTGCATCCTAGAGTGCTTAAGGAAGTAGCCCAAGAAATAGTGGATGCATTAGTGATAATTTTTCAAAACTCATTAGATTCTGGACTAGTTCCTGAGGATTGGAGGGTGGCTGATGTAACCCCAATTTTTAAAAAAGGAGGGAGAGAGAAACCGGGGAATTATAGACCGGTTAGCCTAATGTCGGTGGTGGGGAAACTGCTGGAGTCAGTTATCAAGGATGTGATAACAGCACATTTGGAAAGCGGAGAAATGATCGGACAAAGTCAGCATGGATTTGTGAAAGGAAAATCATGTCTGACGAATCTCATACAATTTTTTGAGGATGTAACTAGTAGAGTGGATAGGGGAGAACCAGTGGATGTGGTATATTTGGATTTTCAAAAGGCTTTTGACAAGGTCCCACACAGGAGGTTAGTGTGCAAACTTAAAGCACACGGTATTGGGGGTAAGGTATTGGTGTGGGTGGAGAATTGGTTAGCAGACAGGAAGCAAAGAGTGGGAATAAACGGGACCTTTTCAGAATGGCAGGCGGTGACTAGTGGGGTACCGCAAGGCTCAGTGCTGGGACCCCAGTTGTTTACAATATATATTAATGACTTGGATGAGGGAATTAAATGCAGCATCTCCAAGTTTGCGGATGACACGAAGCTGGGCGGCAGTGTTAGCAGTGAGGAGGATGCTAAGAGGATGCAGGGTGACTTGGATAGGTTGGGTGAGTGGGCAAACTCATGGCAGATGCAATTTAATGTGGATAAATGTGAAGTTATCCACTTTGGTGGCAAAAATAGGAAAACAGATTATTATCTGAATGGTGACCGATTAGGAAAAGGGGAGGTGCAACGAGACCTGGGTGTCATTATACACCAGTCATTGAAAGTAGGCATGCAGGTACAGCAGGCGGTGAAAAAGGCGAATGGTATGCTGGCATTTATAGCGAGAGGATTCGAGTACAGGAGCAGGGAGGTACTACTGCAGTTGTACAAGGCCTTGGTGAGACCACACCTGGAGTATTGTGTGCAGTTTTGGTCCCCTAATCTGAGGAAAGACATCTTTGCCATAGAGGGAGTACAAAGAAGGTTCACCAGATTGATTCCTGGGATGGCAGGACTTTCATATGAAGAAAGACTGGATGAACTGGGCTTGTACTCGTTGGAATTTAGAAGATTGAGGGGGGATCTGATTGAAACGTATAAGATCCTAAAGGGATTGGACAGGCTAGATGCAGGAAGATTGTTCCCGATGTAGGGGAAGTCCAGAACGAGGGGTGACAGTTTGAGGATAGAGGGGAAGCCTTTTAGGACCGAGATTAGGAAAAACTTCTTCACACAGAGAGTGGTGAATCTGTGGAATTCTCTGCCACAGCAAACTGTTGAGGCCAGTTCATTGGCTATGTTTAAGAGGGAGTTAGATACGGCCCTTGTGGCTACAGGGGTCAGGGGGTATGGAGGGAAGGCTGGGGCGGGGTTCTGAGTTGGATGATCAGCCATGATCATAATAAATGGCGGTGCAGGCTCAAAGGGCCGAATGGCCTACTCCTGCACCTATTTTCTATGTTTCTATGTTTCTATGTTTCTATATGCATGAGGTCAGCTTCTGTATGGGAAGGTAGGGATATATCAATGGATGGTGTAAGTTTCAAAGGATGTCCATCGTAAGTGTTGCATGCACTCACAGAAGTTAGTATTCAAGGTTGTTTTGGCATGACTATAGTACAAAGCAGTTGCATACAAAAGTCCTTGGAATAAAAATAGAACATCTCTACTCCAGACATCTTTTACTGACAAATTCCCATGTGTTCTGGACCATAATATGAACCCCCACATAATTTGTTAATAAATTCTGATTTAAAATACTGTCAGTCAGATGAATATCAGTGGATTTAAACCACACTAATCTGAAAAAAGATGAGAATTACCAAGTTAAGCAATATTAAGTTAAATGTGTACCTACTTAATAATGTCTACTTTGAAATGAATTTTGACAATTGAAATGGTATTTGTTTTATTGCGCAGTAAGACATTAAAACATTCAGCATCTGCTCAATATTTGTTATTTAGCCCAGCTTAAATAAATAAGATATGTGAAATTGTCTGACAGGCTCAGCAGAAGGGACAAATCTGATCAAGTCTCTGATAACATCTGCTCTTTGCCTGAGCAACCCCAGCAAGATTGGTCAAATCCATTTACTCAACTGTAAAGGTAGTGCTTATCTCTGCAATGTTGCCTCTTTGCCTTGTATAGAGATAGAATATCAGGAAATTTAAGATAGTGAAGCATGATTTCAGTTCTAAACTTTGAGCTTGTTCACCTAGTGATCACACACCGTGGAAAAGATGAAAGGAGATGAGTAGACTATCTGGAAATAAGTGATCATATTGGAAGATACTTATTTAGTGCCGAAGTATGTAAGTTAGAACTGTAAGGTAGTCTCAGATATTTACACAGCATAATTTCCAGATCTGATACAATGATAAAATTTTAGGAACGTATAGGAAAACAGTAGGTTAGCATTTGTTGGAGCTGTAGTTACATCCCTGATAGCTGAGCTGTCCAAAGTTATTTCCATTCAATTCTCACTGAAATCCTGGTCAACAAGAGTCATTGGCCTTCCAACATGGAAACAAGAATTCCGCCCATTGAATTTGCACCAGTCATCAGGGCTTCATTTTAGATTAATCTTACACCTCTCTCATTTTATCCTTCCCACATTCCCATCAATTCCCCCAGATTCTACCTCTCACCTACCAACTGTGGCCAATTTAAAATGGGTGATTAAACTACCAACCTGCATGCCTTTGGGTTGTTGCAGGAAACACACATAGTTAGTTGTGGGTAGAGCATGCGAACTCCATGCAGGTAGCAGCGAGTTCAAGATTGAACAGAGGTTGCTGGAACTATGAGATAGCAACAACTCTACTAGCAGTCTAATCATATTTAATTGCATTGTATACAGATCCTTGAATGATTCTCCTCTAATTTATAATGATCTCCTGCAAACATATGAAAATTTCTCTCTATTGTAGCATCTACAGTGATTGGAGAAATGTTTATCATAAAAAATCTACAATACAGAATTCACAAGTATTGGCATGTCTGGGGATTTTATAGAGAATTGTACAGTACATTGTGGCTAAAAGTGTTGTCTTAAAAGCACATATTTCTCTCCATATGCTGAAAATTATACATTATTTCCACTCCTGAATCACAGCAATCAATAATGGGAGACAGTAATACTGGACCATGGAAAGGCTTGAGGAACACAGTGGGTCAGGCAGCATCTGTGGAGGGAAATGGAGATTCAATATTTCAAATTGTGATAAAGGGGAGATTGAATAAAGAGGTTAGGAGAAGGAATGGAGCAAAAACTGGTAGGCAAAAGGTAGATCCAGGTGAGAAGGGGGTGATAGATGGAGGAGGGAAGAGTGGAAATAGTGACAGAAGCTGGAAGGTGCTACGTAGAGGCAACAGAGGTCTACAACTGATGAAATCTGATAGGAAAGGAAGGCAGAGCATGAAAGGTGGGTGTAGGGAACAGAAGATGGAGGGGACTCAGTGGGAGGGGTGTGCAGATGATTGCCAGAAGGAGACGAAAGAAAGGAAAAGAAGTAGGGTAATAGCAGGCTGGGGTGTACAGGAAGAACTGGGTAGGCCAGGAGGAGCGAGAAATAGGACAGAAAGGCTTATGCAAAATTGAAGTATTCAGTGCTCATTGTATCACTTAGGCAGCATATGAGGTGCTGTTCCTCCACTTTGTGTTAAGCCTCACCCTTGGAGGCCAAGGACAGACAGGTAGTTTATGGGTGTGGGGTGGGGTTAGGGGGATACTGAAAGATCATCTGTCTGGATGTACCAATTGGTATGTCTGTAACAGGGTTATTCGTGAATGAAATCTGCAACACCTGCAGGGTAGCACCCCAAGAACACCAAAAAGTGACTGCAATTAATGGGCATTGTGTCAGCTTCCATAGATGGCCTCAGTCTCAGTTACAGAGGTCCCATAAAAATGAAAGTGGTGCTTCTTAATTTATTTCACTAAATTAGCTTAAACAGTTTTTAGGTAAGACTATATATACAGTACTGTGCAAAAGTCTTAGGCACAGAGCTTTTGCATGGCATTGTAGTAATTTTATACTGTATTGTTGCATAACATATGTGAGTGATGATAAACCTGATTCTGATATGGGTCTCCATTGTGGACTGAGAGCGAGAAGGGGATAGGGAGAGGTGAATCATGGTTGGGAAAAGAGGAAGGGAGAGGTGAGGGAGCAGAAAGCACCAAAGAGACATTCCGTAATGATCAATAAACCGATTGTTTGAAAGTAAATGACGTTGCTGGGTGTCTGAGGGCTGGGTGTGCCTGCACCCACACCATGCCCTGTCCCTGGCACCCTAGTTATAGATACTGCATATGTGCCTAAGACTTTTTGCACAGTACTGTATATACACACACACACACACACACACACACACACACACACACACACACACACACACACACACACACACACACACGAAGTTAGTTGTGCTGGGCAATGCCATGAATTGCACTGCCCAGCTCTGGACCTTGCTGATGTACTTGGAGCCAGGCTCACAGCAGAAGAAACAATCTGCTGGAGGAACTCTGTGGATCGAGCAGCATCTGAGGGGTTGGGGGGGTGGGGTGGAGGGTTGCAGTTGAAGAAGGAAGTGATGACATTTTGGATAGAAACCCTCCATCAGGACTGTGATCCTCTAACAGACTGTTGTTAGTCATATTCCAGCATCTGCAGTCTCTTGTATCTCCCAGCAGGGGAATGCACTTGGACCTCTCTGGAATAGCAGCATTGTGTATGGGCAGCGAATGCAGGGTAACTGCAGGTCTGCCTATTTGTTTACATAATAGTACAATGGATTTTTTCTTTAGTCAATGCAAGCTTAATGAGTGAGTTGCCTCTAATTACTACTCTGTTTAATTAAATCAATAATCAGTAAGATAAATGCTGTGGCTTAATTATACATGTGGAGCACTGGGTAACTTAAGAAAAAAAATCCCAATTATCAAGATCAAAATATTACAAATGCGGCAAGTCTGAAATAATAATTTAAAAAATGAAATGCTGGAATTGCTCTGTAGGTCAAACATGGTGTGCGGAGAGCGAAACACATTGAAGATTTCTGGTCAATATTCTGATGGATGGTCATTGATCTGAAATGTTAACTCCATTTCTCTCTCCATAGATGTTGTCCAATGAATGTGGTTTCTGAAAACCAGTGCATTTTTATTTAATTATTTTGTTTTAATTCAGTCCTGGTTTCACTTTCAACATCTATTTCCTGATAGGTTTAGGAAGATTTATGTCTGTAATATTTTTTGACTAGACAGACAACTCAAATTCAAGGTGACATTTCAAGGTAAAAGAGCCAGGCTGTGCTGATATTGAATCCAGAAAATAAAAATTAAACTCGGAGGCCATTCATTCACTGTGGGTGAATCAATAGAACTTTGATATGTTGCTTGGTTGAATTAAGTAGATCTTTCCTTTCTTGCAAATATTACAAGTTCCCTGCTACAGCACATGAGTAATATTCGACTGGCAACCTCCAGAATGGGAAGTATTTGGACAGTTGGCCTTCATAATCAGAAGAATGATTATGAAACTCCTGGCTTACTGGTTAACATTAGCTTTATTTGTCACGTGTATACTGAAGCATCAAAACATACAGTGGAATGCGTTGTTTGCGTCAACACCTTACATAGGTACATAGTCCAAATGTTCTTCTGGTGTCAACATTGCATCCTCTCAACTTACTAATCCTTAAGAACCTGTGTATCTTTGGAATGCGCGAAGAAATCAGAGTCCCTGGACGAAACCCACACGGTTACAGGGAGAATGTATGAATCCCTTACAGACAGTGGCAGGACCGAAATCCGATTGGCATTGTGCTAACTGCTACACTACTGTAACACCAACATGCTCTTTGTGCTCTTAACTGGTAAATATTTAAAGAATAAGCTCCATTGTCAGTTCACATCTACATGACCTGTAATAACTGAATACATTGCACAATAGGCAAGAGAGCTGACAAATCTCTGTAGCTTTAAGAGTATAAAACATTGGGTCTACTCACTGGGTCAATTCAGTAGCTGTTCTGGTGCAGTATTAGTAACAGCAAAGCTCTTCCTTTATTCTCATTACTTGAATAAAGCCATTTTAAAATAGTGAGCGTCGAGTGTACAGTTAATGCTTATGTGATTTCATACAGATAAGAAACACTGAACTCTTATTTTACAATTCAGGGATGCAACTCGAATAATTGCCTGGGACCTTTCTCGGAATAAGGTCGGGTGGTGGTATGATGGGTGTGGAGAGGGGAGAGGGATTGTAGAGAGTACAATTTGATCTTCAGATTAGTGTTGTGATAGACCGTACAGAGACTGGAAAGTCTTTGATAAAACTGAATCTAGATTTGGAAACAATTATACGAGACTTCAGTGTTTTTCTACAGTTAACATTGTAACTGTTTTAATAAAAAGAGGAAAACCAAAAATCCACTCTATTAGATTAGATTAGATTATGAGACACTCAGTCCTCATTTATTGTCATTTAGAAATGCATGTATTAAAAAATGATACAATGTTCCTCCGGTATGATATCACAGAAACACAGGACAAGCCACTAAAACTGACAAAAACCACATAATTATAACATATAGTTACAACGGTGCAAAGCAATACCGTAATTTGATAACAGCAGACCATGGGCACGGTTAAAAAAAAGTCTCAAAGTTCCGATAGCCGCAACGTCTCACGCAGACAGTAGAAGGGAGAAATTCTCCCTGCCGTGAGCTTCCAGTACCGCAAACTTGCCGATGCAGCATCCTGGAAGCACCCGACCACAGTCGGACTCTGAGTCTGTCCAAAAGCTTCGAGCCTCCGACCAGCCCTCTGACACTGAGCACTGAGCACCATCTCTGCCGAGCACTTCGACCCCGCCCCGGCTGCCTTCCTCTCCAGAGATTTCGGATTACACAGAAGTGGCGGCAGCGAAACAGGCATTTCAGAAGTTTCACCAGATGTTCCTCCGTGCTCTCACGTCTGCCTCCATCAAATCAGAATTGTGCACGGCATCCTACTTGACAGATAACAGATATTCATCACCGGAGAGGCCGCGCGCGCTGCATCGTGCCGCCATCGTCTCCTCCCCTATAAAAAATATCCCTCAATAATTGTACATTGGTAAAAGAAAATCAAAACTGCAGTTGCTGTAAATTGAAAACAAGAACAGAAAATGTGGAAACACATAGTAGGCCAGGAAGCAGGGGTGGAAGGAAGGTTCTGACAAAGTCTTCCAGAGCTGGAATGTTAACTGTTTCCTCCTCCCCGGATACCGCCTGAGCTTAAGAGTCTTTCCAACATGTCCTGTATACATCTCATACTTCACTGGTATTTAGCACCGCAAATATGCAATGGTGCAGCTGAGCAAAAGATATGAGCATGATAAAGTGAGTCTAAAGCAGCAAGATGTCAGCTCAGGCTTGAATCCTGTTCCTTTGGAAAGAACTTGGACCGTTTGCCGTTAAAATGGCAACTTGAATTTTCAAATCTTGTTTTAACCTCATTTCCACTTTACCAGCATCAACATAGAACCAAGTGATGCATGCAGCTTAGCTAGACAGGAGCTTATCATTCCAAGCAAAAATCAGGAGCAATGTAAAGTAGACTTCCAGTTCCAATTCACCCATTTTACCTATCACACAAAGTTAAGATCTACCTCACTAATGCAAAAGTACTGAATGAAAGTTCAACCTCAAGTGGTAGAGTGTCTTCTGGGCATTTTATTGTGCCCCTGAAATTCATTCTATTGATTTCAATGGAACAAATTTTGTAGGCCGAATGGTACATGTTGAGGTGAATGTATTGCGCATTTAGTGAAGATGGATGAATTTCTCCATGTCCATGTTTTATTTCATGTTAACTTTTATACAAGCCCATACACTTTTTTTGTAATATCAGTTTTCCATTCCTGCATCTAAAAATAAACATTTGCCTGAAAGCAAAGCATTGTGAAGTCAGGCAGAAAATGAAAGTCTTCTTGCTAATAATCCAAGCCCCATGAAACTCTAGGGCCTGTGGGCTTTGGCTCTGAGCTCTGAATTAGTGATTGTTGTTGAATTAACATACTGTAAGTCTCGGAGGAGGAGATGATACGAGGCCTTATTATTTATAATTTAAACAAGTTCTTATTCAATGTAAAATGCTGCTGGAATGGTTATAAACAGGAACAAGAAATTATGCTCAACAGTGTTTGGATTAAACTGGTTCAAGTGGTTGAGTTCATTTGAACCGAGTCGCAGATTTAACCAAACAAGGGAAAGATGTCAGTTGAAAGCTAAAGCGCAATGTGACTGCTAAGATAAGAATTCATAAAGCAAGGCAGTCTCCTGCTTTTTGTGGTAGTTGAGGTGTGAATTTTTGGCCCATGTTCTCGGGTCTTATCAGGCTCAGCCAAGGTTTTGGATTGGCAGCTGACTAGTTCAGCCAACTATTGCACAACCACCAAATGCTTGAGAGGAGCCATAAAAACCTCCGGGTGATCCAAAAATAATGCAGTAATATCTGTCTTTTCACCAGTATCATTGTCTTTAAAGCTCACTGAGGTATTAAATCTTAAAACATATTGTACAATCACTTGCTTTCAGGTTAAAAAACAAACAGGTTGAGTTACAAAGCAAATTTAGGACCTTCATCAAAATTTCTGAAATTCGCTCATTGTCAAAGCGGAGTATTACTGTGAGTGAGGAAGATGATGAGCCGTCAGCCACTAAGGTGGAAGTGAACAATTTGGAGATTTGTAGATTTTGAGGTTTCCAGCCCAGTGAGCCCAGCTGCCAACTACACCCATGTAACCAATTAACCTAGCAACCCATAGGTCTTTGGAATGTGTGAGAAAACCCTCACAGTCCTGGGGAAAATGTGTAAGCTCTTTACAGGCAGCGGTGGGAATTGAACCCAGGTCACTAGCACTATAATAACATTATGCTAACTCCTAAGCTACCATGCCACCCTAAACATTATATAATATTAGGCTATATCATATTATGTCTAGCCAATGGATGGTAACTGAACAGCTGGAAATGTTTGTGCGTTATTTATTTCTGCGTAATAACTGAGATATTTAGATGACTTTTTTCAAAGTAGATTCTAAACTAATTAATAAATTTTTAAGTACCTCTGATCATATTTATCAGATTTCCCTTCAAAGATTTTCAAAACAATTTCCAACCAGTTGCTGCATTTGACAAGATATTCCATACATAGATAGTTCTTACACCTGCCATTCATGGCCTCTCTGTTATGGACAACCGCAACTCGGAAATGTTTATTCTCAATCTGCGAAAGGATGATGCGATAAAATATTTTGCTTCTGCTGTAGGTGCTAATTGCAGAATGTGATAATGACACCAGTTGTCCTCAGTTCTGTCCATGCCTTGCGTTGATACCCCCTCTTCCTCCCACAAAATGCTCCAGCTTAAAGTTCATTTCACAAGCCCTTGATTGAAGGCTCTGGCCCCAATGATGATGAACAGGATGCTTCTCTATTCTTTGAATAAATTATGTGCCACTTCTGATGAATTAGATGAACAACAGAGAAGACAGGCTAACTAATTTTGCCACTGCAGGCAGCTAATTTTGCTAGTGTGCAGAGCAATACAAGAACTCATCTTTTGTAAATGGATGGATGAAAAGAAAAACTTCTAGATATTTTGGGGCTGTTTATGTAACCTTGGTCTGAGAAATGTTTTTTTAAATTATTACCAATCGCAGCAAGAAGCATAATATGAAAACAACAGGAATCGACAACGAACAGTTATGCAAACCACCAAGGAAGGAAAGGATTTTCTTTTCACAGCATGCAAGTGCAGCTAAACCTCTGTTGAGCATTTTGATAAAATATGTGCCAATTTATTTACAACATCATAATAATTAGGTTTCAATCAATTTCAATTTATGCAATTAACTCAAATATGCTGCTTAACAAATTATTTTTTCAATATGTAACTTCCAAATCTTTCCAAAATGTAGCATTGTATTATAAAAGTGTGAATAAAATGGCACATTATTTAAGTCACTGTCCTTCAAAAAATGGTTTTACTATGATTAAAGACGTGGAAAGATACAAAATTAAATGGGATCAGAAGAATTGTGCCTCATTCAAGCATAGTGTTATGGTTAGAAAAAAAACAGAAAACATGAGTAACTCAGAGTTACCCTCATGCTGTCCCTCCACTTATTCAACCCCATGTTCACCGCCACCCAACAGCAACAGAGGATTTAGATCATAAGCATAAAAAATTCTGCAGGTACTGGAAATCCAGAGTAACACAAACAAAATGCTAGGGGAAATGAAGAAGCAGTTGACATTTCTGGACGAGACCCTTCTTTTAGGACTTAAGGATTTGGGTGAATTATTAGGAAGAAAAAATCCCTTCAGAAATGTTCCTATGCAATTTTTAATGGACACTGTAGAGTATTTAATATTTCTGTAATATTTGTGTAATATTGGAAATATATTGTTTGATTAAGCTTTTTATTGTTTGTTTAAATAATTCATTATGTGTTATGTGCAAGAAGAAGAATGGCGTATGTCATTATGCGACCACATTGTTTCTGAACGGCTCACTAAAAATAAAAAAAGCTAAGCAGAGCTGTTTCCTGGCTCCCATGTGTTTCTTTCAACTAGTTTCTGGAGTTACGAACATAACAGCAGTGACGAGGAAGGTTTATATCTAACCCGAGGTGACAACCTACCCGCTGAAACGCAGTATGGCCTTTTTCTTCACAAGAGGTGAGAAAGACAGTTGAGTTAGAAATGTTCAGCACGTGTTTCTTCGGAAGGGAAGAGAGACAGTCAAGTTTTTTTTTAAAAAAGGCAGAAAATGGATGAAATTCATGGGTTCATAAACATTGAGTACCAGGTGATAATGATAATTCATCTAAAAAAGCAGAAATGACTGACTATGTCAGAAAGATAGTCACATTCAATTGCGCAACAGGTAGCTGGATGATGTATACTGAATGAATTGAGCAGTATTTAAAGCAAGTGGAATTGCCAGTAAGAAACAAGTGCCAGTTTTGTTGAGTGTATAGGTGGAGAAGTATAGTTTGCTCAGAAGTTTAACTGCTCCAATAAAACCGGCTGAAATGAGTTTTGCTGTTTTCATGAACATTATGCAGGAACAGTTAGAACCAAAACCATTGTTGATTGCAGAGTGCTTTAAGTTTCATAAGGGGAATCAAAAGGAAGGGGAGTCCATTTCACCTTAAGTAGCTGAATTGGAGAGATTGCCTGAGCATTGTCTGTTCGGTGATGGACTTGACACACTGAGAAGTTGTTTAGTTTGAGGAATCTTACAAGAAAGCATTCAAACATGGCTCCTAACTGTAGCATATCTCGAATTTAAAAGAGCATTTGAAATCGTAAGTTGAAAGTGAACAGCAAATTATTTTAAATGGAATGGACATTGTCTCAGCTGCTTCAGTCATTCCACAAAATTAGTTTGAATGGCATTTCAAAGACACTGAACTGAAGCCTGCAGGTATCCAACTAAGAACTTATACTGGAGAACAGATAACTCCTGTGGGAATGACATTCATAACAGTGAAATACAACAACCAACAAGCCACACTAGGCTTGTATGAGATAAAAACAGGAGGGCCAGCATTATAGGGTCATGATTAGCTGAGACAACTACAACTTAATTGGAGATCCATCCACCAAATCCCCTGCAAATAAGCCCTATGGCAGCCAATTAAGATGGGTATTAGATGATGCCACAGCAGTGATCGAGAATGGCACTGGAGAACTCAAACATATCAAGGGTAAAATAGTGCTAAATAAAAATACCACACAGTTTTACAAAGCCCACCCAGTTTCTTATACCATCTGTGAGCTAGTTCGCATGTAGACTGAAGGAATTCTTTATAAGGTTGAGTGGAGCCCATGGGCAGTGCCAGTGGTCCCAGTCGCCAAGAAGGTTGGGTCTGTCAGGATCTGTGGTGATTTGAATGTCATCATCAACCAAATACTGAAAGTAGATCAATGCTCTCTGCCTAGGATGGAGGACACCTTTGCAAATCTTTCAAGAGGATTACACTTCAGCAAAGTAGACTTAGCTAAGGCCTACCTGCAGATCGAGATGGAAGAAGCCAAAGTCTTTCTCTCCATAAACATTCACAAAGGGCTTTATCGCAACAATAGGCTTATTTTTGTAGTATCTGCACCAACATTTTGGCAGAAAGCTGTGGACCAGGGGCTGCAAGACTGTCCAGGCCATCAGTGTTACTGGTGAGGATGATAAGGAACACTGCAAAAATCTCAAGACAGTGTTAAAATGATTAGGAGATTATGGGCTCAGAGCATGGCACAACAAATGTGAAATCTTAACACCAAGCATCACATACTGTGGTAACAAATATTGTAGTACGAATGCGGAGATGGGCTCTGTTTCTTGGAGGATGATTACAAGATCGAATTCAGGAGGATGACTAGTCATGGAAATGCTGACGGACTGTCCAATTTACTCTTGGAAAAGGAAATATCTGAAAAATTTATAAGAGGATATTCCTCTTGATGTATTCTCCCTAATGCAAATCAAAAGTCTTCCTATTACGGCAGAAATGATCCAAAGGGAATCGAGAAAAAAATCATACTGTGTCAGGTCTACATAACAACTGAAAATGGCTGGAATGTGCAGCAGAAATTCCAGTGTGTCCACTTTTATCAGCGGTCGGATGAACTTGCCCTTGATGGGTGTCACCTTATTTGGGAATTGGGAGGAGTTGTACATTCCCGGCTGAGAGCTAAATTGTTGGAGAAGCTATTGTACTTTCTGGTCATCTAGACATAGTAAAAATGGAAGCTTTGGCTTGAGGCTTTGTCTAGTAGTCTGGGATGGATCAGCAGATTGAGCAGTTGGCCATGCACTGTTTGGAATGCCACCATGTCCAGAAGATGCCAAGAGCAGCATCTCTCCATTACTGGGAATGGCCTGCACTGCCCTGACAGAGATTTCATGTGAATTTTGCCTGATCATTCATGGGCACAAATTTCTTGGTAGTAGTGGATGCAGCTACAAAGTGGCCAGAAGTTCTTCTAACAGACTCCACTGCAGCCTTGCACACTGTTGAAGTGCTGAGAAGCCTCTTCTCAAGAAATGGTGTTCCAGAACACATAGTTAGTGATAATAGGCCACCATTTGTTTTCAAACAATTTTAGTTGTTCCTGAAACATCGACTAGGCCCCCTAGGCCTGAGTTGACGTAGTAGTTGTAGTAGTAGTGTAAATGAATGGAACAAGACATAATACATCTGCACTGTACCACCCAGTTACAAATAGCTTAGTGGAAAGGTTTGTCCAGAGTCTAAAGAATGCATTGCAAGCAAAGTCAGAGGAACGCACTACACTTACACTGATTCAGAAGGTCACCAATTTCTTCCTTGAATATCACAATGCACCACATCCCACAACCAACAACTCACCAGCTATTCTGTTCCTAAGTTCTCCCTTGTGCTTGGATCTCCTCAGTCCAATCTCAGAAGGTGTCTGCAGGAGAAACAGTTGAGACAAACTGAGGGCTCCTCATCAAGGAGGTTGATGTTTCACTTCTAGACAAGCAGTCGTGGTGAAGGACTACAGAGGTGATCAAAAGTGAGTACTTGGGAAGAATGAAGACAGTTGAGGGTAATGTAATTGGTGGAAGCATACATAATTCACGACCACTGACATTGAGTTGGGGTTTCACTTTAAGAGGCTGTTCTAAAGTGATGATGTAATAATGTAAAGGACTCTTACCATGCTTTATGATCATACTTTTGGAGTTCAATAGATACGTTGTTACGGCTTTTTTCTTAAACATAAAAATTCTCATGCCATTTTATTTCTGAAAATCTACATTAGTGACCCCGATGCTCTTGGATGGTTCCAGAGTTATTGAACATGTTGGCCAATGCTTTGAAACTGCCGGAGTTTTGAGAGCAAAACATCATTGCTTGGTTTGTACAAGCTGAGGCCCAATTCACGCGGTGAGAAATTATCGCCAACAACACCAAATTCTACTATGTGGTAGCATCGCTTTGCCAATTCTATGGCTGAATGAGTACTGAGTCTACTAGAACACCTGTCTTAACATGATAAATACCGATCACTGAAAACTCCCCTTTTACAGACAATTAGACTATCGGAGTCTGAACGCACCAGACAGTTGCTCTGCTTGCCTGGCTTCAGTGATGCTAAGCCATTGGATCTAATAGACCACATGCTATCTCTCCTGCCTTCGCTCCACCATGGGTATCAGCTGGTAGGATCATGTCTCCAACAACGAGGTCCTGGAGAAGGCTCAACTTCCAAGCATTGAAGCCCCTTTGCTGCTCAAGCAGCTTGGCTGGTTAGGGCACGTGTCTAGCATGGACAGTTCCAGGTCACCAAAAGTAGTACTCTCTGAAGAACTCTCTCAGGGCAAGAGAGATTATGGTGTCCCGCAAAAGACGTATGAAGTCCAACTTAAGCAGCGGCTCTCTCAGGCAACTTTTGAAGTCACCAAGTGGTAGCAGCTATCATGTGACAGAGACAACTGGAGAACGCTACTCCATGGAGAAGCCAAGAATTTTGAGAAGTTCAGAAGAGCGACTGCTGAAAAGAAGAGGAGACGCAGGAAAAATAGTCTACAGATCCAGAATTGGTCTCTACAGTCACCAGTGATTGTGCCATTGTTCCTGAAGACTCTTTTACCCTCCTGATCTTCACATGCGAAGAACCAGCCATCATCATCATCATCATGCAGCAAATGTTTGATCAAGTTCACATAGCCCTCACTCATGCACTGTGAAGGACTATAGGAAGTTTGCTAAAGTGGATGGTAGTTTACACCAAGCCAGGCAGCGGTGCATAATTTCGCCTCTTTTCCCTGACTCAATAGGCTTGGTCAGCATGGCTTCCAAAATAGGCACTCAAAACAGACTACTACCTGTGAATGCTGTGAAACTGTTTACACTGGGTCTGTATTTTCACCATGCTAGTTTTGGTACGAACATTAGGAACTGTCAACTGCCTTGTAGCTTTGACAGTGCCAGTGCATCAGCACATCAGAGGTCTGTGAACATCATGGGTTCCAGCTGCCAGGGTCATCTATTGTTCATTACGGGCACCCTTTCAGGGCAATGCTTCTCATGTGACATGGGTGCTCAAGTGAGTGTGCTGCCAGCAACACTTATTATTGAAAATGCAAAGAGCGATGAAACCTCACTGGAGGCCACCAACAGCAACAAGATCCAGACTTACAGGACACGATGGGTGAGTCTGCTTCAGTGGGTAACCTTACACAGGGAGCTTCATCCTGGCTAAAGTGGCTTGACCTCTGCTTGCTGCTGATTTACTGTGTGTCCAAGGACTATTAGTCAATCTTAAGAACTGCCGGCTTATGGATGTCAAGGACTTTGGGTCATTACCCTGCTCCCCCACTATCTTTTGAACAGCGAGTCTGTCAAGTGCGTGCACCACTGCATGTGAATTTGCTCGACTACTGGGCGAATTCTCAAACCTCACCAGGCCCACATTCTCCACTACAGTCATAAAACATGGGGTCGAGCACCACATTCCCACAACTGGTCTGCCAGTCCATGTCCTGTGCATGGACTGAACCCGGAAAAGCTGGCAACTACGAAGGTTGAGTTTTCCAACACGCAAAGACTTGATATTGTACACCAATCGAATAGCCCTTTGGTTTCGCCCCTCTATATGGTCACACACCTCCTTACCATGGTGAACTGTACCACCAGGTGGCCAGAGGTCATCCCTTTAGAATCGACAACGGCCTCAGACGTGGCTTGGCCATTCATCAGCAGCTGGATTGCTTGGTTTGGCACCCCATATAATGACCGCAGCCCCCAATTCATAGCAGATAGTGATGGTGCAGGAGCTTGGCAATAGGCTACATCACACCACAGTGTATTACTCGCAGTCTAAAGGCCTATGTGAATGGGTTCACCACTCCTTAAAGGCTGTTCTGAGTGCCTAGGTGACGGATGAGTGTTGGGATGATCTCTCCTGTGTGTCCTGCTGGGGCTCAGTACTGCTCCAAAAGAGGGCCTGTAGTTGGCTGTGGCTGAGTTGGTAGATGGGCTGAGGAGGTAGGTGAGTTGGTAGATGGGCTGAGGAGGTAGGTGAGTTGGTAGATGGGCTGAGGAGGTAGGTGATTTTATTCCTGATGCCACGACAGCCCGGTTGGCCTCTCAACAGTGTTGCATACTCCTCAGTAAATTCAATTCCTTTGCACCTCTGCCTATCTCCCATCATGGCATACAGCACTCCTGGCATACAACTTCCTGTTGACCTACATTCCACTTTGTTTTTGTCCATGACGCATACCAACATCCCCTTAGGCCCCCTTACGATGGCCCGTTCCACATTTTGGAACAGGGAGAAAATACTTTTATCATAGATAAGAGGGGTAAACCTGAATGTGTTTCAGTAGATCGCCTTAAACGGGCCCACCAAGATTTGGAGGATTCCGTTACCATGCCCCTGCTGTCGTGACATGACCATGAGCACGTCAACACACCTCTAAATGAGCTACAGACACTTGCTGTTCCTCCACCTGTGGAACATAGGACCCGAGCTGGGCTGGCTCATCCCAGATCCAGACAGGATCACAATGCCGGCTTTAGTAAATTCTTGCGGGGGGGGGGGAGGCTGTGTAGAGTAATGTTATTGGTGGAAATGTACATAATTCTCAACCGCCAGCATTGAGATGGGGTTCACTTTAAGCAGCTGGTCAGAAGTGATGATGTAATTATGGAAAGGGCTTTTACCACACTTTGTGTTCAGTTTTTTGGAGTTCAGTGAATGAGCGGTTGCGGTTTTTTTCTTAAACATAAAATGCCTCACTTTGTTTGCGAAAACCTGCAACAGAACTGGCCCACTCTGCTATACAGTGGAGATTGCATCCAATGCCATCTGGAGATGTCACATTGATCAGTTGAGGAGGGCAGAGTCAATTGTTAGAGAAGAAAGATATCGAGAGCTATCAAAACCACTTCCTGCAGCCCCAGAATCAACTCCTACAACCACCACGGAGGAGGCTCCAGAACTTGTATAGTTTCACAACCTCAAATCTCACCTACCCAGATGAACCCCACTCCCTGGCCCTTTGTCAGGAAAGATGTTCTTTGGGCATGAATAGGATGATTTAAAATTTACTATGCTGTAATGTGTCTACATATTTGTGGTGGGATGCATTCTATATTGATTTGGAGTTTATAGCACATGGAGGAGTGTAGCTTATTTAATACTTCAGTAATATTTGAGTAATATTGTAAATCTATTATTTGATTAAGCATTCCTTGTTTGTTTACATATTTCATTATGGGTTGTATGTAAGAGTATGTGAATGGCATACACATACGATGGCACCATATCATATTTGAGCACCTCTGTAAAATTAAAAACTAAGTAGACTCATTTTCTGGCTCCTGTGTTCCGATAAGTTTCTGAAGTTACAAAACACATTAGTTACAATCAGGGAACAGGTGGTTTTTGTATCTTATCCTGAGACAAAGTTAATTACTTCTCCTTTTGTAAGGATTACCTAGCCAATAGCAATTATAAGGTGCTACAGAGAAATTTAGAGAGAGAGAGAGAAAAAGTGCCAATGAAACTTAGATTTTTAAACTTAAATACATCAATTTGTGTCAGCATGAGGAGTGACTTGGCTAAGTTAGAATGGAGAACTCAATTAAAATGTATGACCTTTGACTAACTATGGCAAACATTTAAATAAATAATTCGCAGTCCTTAATTAACTTGCAATTTATTTAACTATAGATGTTACAGAGAAATTCATTCAGTTATTGCTAACTAATGAGTTTAAAGAGCTGATATTACACTAGATGAAAAGGTTTAAAGTATTGCAAAAAGATATTAAGTCTGTAGATTGGAGGAATTTTAAGAATTAATAAACCTTGATAAATAGAAAGACAAAAAATGAGAATAAATCAGTAATAACAATGCAAACAACTTGTTCATTGTATTTAATGTGAAACAATCATTGAAAGTTAAAGTGAACCCCTGAAAGAAACAACAAAATTGCAATGGCGAAGAGTTAACTACTTAAAATCTTAGATATATGTTTTGTCATGATCAACTTAAACCATTATCATAGCAGGATAAATGGAGAAAGCAAGGCTGGTTGAAAAAGAGATATCTAAAATATTTACTTTGTTAAGAAAATATACTGGAGAGCTCAATACAACTCAAAGACAATAAATCTTTTACATTTGATATCTTATATTCTAAAGATATGAAAAAGGTAGGTGCAGAGATAATTAGTAAACTAAAATTTCCTAGATTCTGGAAACATATCAAAGGATTATAAGGTAATAAATGTAATATCATCTTACCTATCCAAAGTGGTTCATTTAACTCCCTCACTGAACAAATTGCATGCCTGCCTTTATCACTTGGGGCATAGTGTGTAAGAGTGAGGAAGTATGAAACTGTGGTTAGACCACACTTGGAGAGTCACATAAAATTTAGATAGTGCCATCCCAGTAACAATCAGAGTTTTTGGAGCGTGTTCAGAAGTGGTTTATCAAGATGCTGCCTCGGTTAGAGTGCATTAGCTATAAAGAGAAGCTGGGGGAAAATGTGTTTGCTTTCTGTGGAGTACCAGAGGCTGAGGGGAACAAACAAGAGAAAATCTGCAGATGCTGGAAATTTGAGCAACACACACAAAATGCTGGAGGAACGCAGGAGGCCAGGCAGCCTTTATGGAGAAAAGCACAGTTGACGTTTTGAGCTAAAACCCTTCAGCAGGACTGGAGGGAAAAAAAGGCTGAGGGGTAGATTTGAAAGGTGGGGGAGGGGAGAAAGAAACTCCAGGTGATAGGTGAAACTTGGAGTAGGAGGGATGAAGCAAAGAGCTGTGAAGTTGATTCATGAAAGAGACAGAAGGCCATGGAAGAAAGACAAAAGGGGGTGGGGAGGAGCACCAGAGGGAGGCGATGGGCGGACAAGGAGATAACATGAGAAGGGGAAAAACAGATGGAAAATGGTGAAGGGGGAGGAGGGCAGTGGAGACATTACTGAAAGGTTGAGAAAGCGATGTTAATGCCATCAGGTTGGAGGCTACCCAAAGGAAATATAAGGTGTTGTTCCTCCAACCTAAATGTGGCCTCATCATGACAGTAGAGGAGGCTGTGGATGGACATATCGGAATGGGAAAGGGAAGTGGAGTTAAAATAGACAATAGACAATAGGTGCAAGAGTAGGCCATTCGGCCCTTCGAGCCAGCACCGCCATTCACTGTGGTCATGGCTGATCATCCACAATCAGTGTCCAGTTCCTGCCTTATCCCCATAACCTTTGATTCCACTATCTTTAAGAGCTCTATCCATCTCTTTCTTGAAAGCATCCAGAGACTTGGCCTCCACAGCCTTCTGGGGCAGATCATTCCATACATCCACCACTCTCTGGGTGAAAAAGTTTTTTCTCAACTCCGTTCTAAATGGCCTACCCCTTATTCTTAAACTGTGGCCTCTGGTTCTGGACTCGCCCATCAGTGGGAACATACTTCCTGCCGCCAGCGTGTCCAACCCCAAAATAGATAGCCACTGGGAGATCCTGCTTGTTCTGATGGATGGAGTATAGATGTTTGGTGAAGCAGTCTCCCAAGCTACATCGGGTCTCACTGATATACAGGAGGCCATACCGGGAGCACCGAACACAGTAATTGACCCCAACAGACTCACAGGTGAAATGTCACCTCACCTGGGAGGACTGTTTTGGGCCCTGGATAGTAGGAAGGAAGGAGGTGTAGGGCCACTGGGAGATCACCACCATTCAGGGCCCTAAACAGAACAGACACATCCTGGTCAACTTCACAAAGTCATGATCATCTGGGGATAAACACCTAAAAGGACAACTCACTAAGATGATCATATTTATAGAAATGTAACTTGCGGTTAATACTTGAAGGTCCTTCACCAGAAGTTTAAGACATCTGCATTTGTGCACACAGTGTGGAAATTACATCTTTGCTAGCATTAATGCAGGAAATTACAGTCTTTTTTTTACTCTACATTTGGGTAAATAGTTTAGGAATATCTTTGAGTAAATTTGCATTTCCGCAGAATACTGGAGGATATTAATCTATTACAGTTAATAAAAAAGTGTATAACAGGAAAATGAAAAGCATAAGCATTATATAATACTTCCGTATGTCAGGAGTAATAACTGGCTATGAGTGGTTAGCAGAGGGAATGAATTGCAAATTAAAATTTATTTTTGCGGAAGCAGGGGAAACTTGAGTTGGGCGGGTGATATCAGGACAAGGATTAGAATATATAGGCATTTATGTAATGTTAAGGCTTTAATTGGGCTGGCTAGTGGTGTAGTGGCATCAGCACTGGACTCTGAGATGGATGGTCCTGAGTTCGAATCCGGCCGGGTCCCAACCTGGACAGCACCACTATCTGTGTGGAAGAAAGGCCTGGCAATCTACTTCTGTACCCTGCCATGAAAACCCTATGGAAAACTGCACTATCCATAGGGTCACCATGAGTCGACAGCAACTTGACGATACTCAACAACAACAACAACAACAACAACAAGGTTTTATAAGGCACTGGTCAGGCCACACATAGTATTGTGAGCAGTTTTGGGTTCCATATTTAAGAGAGTTCATGCTGAAATTAGAGAGGAGATTCAAGAGAATGATCCTGGGAATGAAAGGGTTAATGTGTGAAGAACGCTTGATGGCTCTGGGCCTGTACTCGCTGGAGTTTAGAAAACTGAGATGGGATCTCATTGAAATCTATCCAATATTGAAAGGCCTAGATAGAATGGCTATGGAGAGGATGTTTCTTATTGTACTGGAGTCCGGGATCAGAGGGCACAGCTTCAGAATACAAGGACATCCCTTTGCAACACAGATGAGGAGGAACTTGTTTAGCCAGAGTTTGGTGAATCTGTGGATTTCATTGCCACAGACAGCTGGGGCAGCCAAGTCATTGATTATATTCAAAGGTTACAGGGAGAGGGCAGGAGAATGGAGTTGAGAGAGATAATAGATCAACCATAACGGAATAGTAGAGCAGATTCAATTGTTGGATAGCCTAATTTTTCTCCTATGTCTTATTGTCATATAGTCTTTATGAGATTGATATGTGATAATAAAACCCCAACACTCTATGCAGGTGAGGAGGTGATGGCAAAATGTTGAATCCACTGATGCTCTGATGTTTGCTGGTGAGGAGGTGAACTGCAAAATGTTGAATCCTTTGAAGCTTTGAGGTTCACATCGAGGAGAAGAGCGAAAATGAGCAACAAAAATTACCTTTTCTCTATACTTCCTAAGTATTAAATATTACAATTTTCCATCAAAGCTAAAGTTGATATTTAACTCTGAGGCTATGTGTATTTGCTTAATTCAGTTTAATGAACCTTCTGATATGTAGATCAGCAGGATCTGGAAGCTCATAGCAAGAAACATCTGAAGCCACATGACCTATGACTACAAGGCGCATTCTTGCTGACATTTTTTACATGGGGTATAAAAAGATAAGAGACATGTTTAATGGAGCACTACATTTTTTTTGGTTGTGGATTGGTTTGATACTGTGATTGTTAATTAAATTATTGTTGTATGAGTTAGCTTGAGAATGCTAATACTCTAATTGCTATTTATGGGAAACAACAAATCCAAAATCTGTTTTGAATTAATATAAATATGTACAAAATGCCATGCAATGCTTTTGCAATCTCTGTTTTATACTTTATGCAGTTTTATTCTTGTCAACTCACATGACTCTAGCCTTTCCAGCCCTGTGCAAATGAAGATCAATGGTTTCCAGAGTAAAATACATTTATGCTGATTTCTGAATTGTATCACCATACTACTCCTGAAATTCCACCTCCACTACTGTCATGGATCTTGTGGTAGAGTACACAGTTCTACATCAGGCAACGCTGCTGCCTTACAAGGAAGTCAAGAGAGGAACTGGAATATTGGGATGGCTTTGAGAGTTGAAGTAGTTTGGCTGGGCTGAATGGCTGCCTAGTAGGATAATATAACATGATTGTGAGTTAACTCTTTAATGCATATGATGTCTTCATGATCAACTCATTTCGACTATATTGACTTGCCTGAGGAAGTTAGGTCACCTTAGTCATTCACAGCCAAGCTACTGCTTGTTCTGCAGTTTAAATGATATACTACATCAAGGTCCCAGAATGGTATAGGGAACCTGTCTCAGGTTGTGACTCTGAATTATCTGCTTACTGCATCTCCTTTATCCTCTATTTCTCCTTCCTTAAAGGTAGCAATGCCAAACTCATCATTTAATCAGCTGTTTTCCTCTTCAACTACCCCTTCCCCCAACAACGACGCAGTCCCTGGTTCATCATGTGACCACCCCAACTTAGGCATTGATCATCTGACCACCATTCACCAATCAGCTAACAGAAACCCTCAGCCCAGCCTGAAAAAAATGCCCCAGACTTGATGACCCCCTATCTCTTAACAGCTGATCACAGGCCCCAATTCTCCAGTCACTAGCATCTGATCCATGTCCCAAGAACATGTAAAAGACTCATGGACAGGTACATGAGTAGAACATAAAACAGCACCAAGCAGGAAAAAGGCTGTTTGGTTCATAATGTTGTGCCAAACTATTTAAACCAATAATTAAATGCCTAATTAAACTACTCTCTATTTTTGCCCACACGTTGTCCATATAGATATCTGAATAGGAAGGGGTTGGAGATATATAGAGTTGGGCCAAAGCTCTGTTTCCGGCTGTATTTTCTAAGACTCTGTTCCCTAGACCCTCTCCCCTACCATCAACCCAGGTTCTCTCCTTCCAGGGTCTGTCCATTTATAGCTTGTGTATTTTCCCTATGACTGTGTGGGTTTTCATTTGATGCTCCGGTTTCTCCTTACATCCAGTAAGCTCACGGATTATTAGGTTCAGCTGATTCCATGAGTTACTGCAGTTGTAGCTGGATGACAGACAAATCAGGGAATTGATGGGCATCTGAGAGAGAATAGGTTACAGAGGAAAGTCAGTGAAGGATGGAACAGACAGCTGGCATTGACTTGGTAAGCTGAATGGCTGCATCTGAACACATGAGGAAAAAAAATAGCAAGATGAATATAATAATTTCAAAATGAATACATGCTTCCCTCCTGCGGGTCCACCTCTATCCCTGCTGGATCCAGCCACAACCATGATTCCTGTGGAGCACAGTAGAATGTTTTTATTTGGTAGGGATGATAATTTCAAAGAATATTCTTGACAATAGGCAAAATGAAATCGTTTACATAAAATTGAAAAAGGTGAGTTAATGTTGATTTCTGTTCATATTTATTCAGCGGCAAATTACAAGGCCATTTGCCAGTGATCCTGCAGAACTTAGTAGAGCTGATTATATGATTATGTCCTTCAGCAGCACAGAGAGAATCATTGAGTCAATAGGATACCTTGTCATCACAGCAAGCTGCAGTTTTCCATGGTTCTGGGAAGATGCAGTTTCTTTTGTGTCGCTGATTTCTTTATTCTGAAGGGAAAATCATGATAATGAACTATTGACAAAAGTCAACACATTTTCTAACAGCAATACACTTCCAGCACCGAAAACCCACTTTAAGATTTAAAGTACAGCAATGGATATGTACTCTGTGGCCACTTTATTAGGTACCCCTGCTCGTTAATGCAAACATCTAATCAGCCAATCATGATGCAGCAACACAATATATAAAGGCATGAAAACAAGGTCAGGAGATTCAGTTGTATATGTCTCAACTTGGAGATAAGATTGGTCACAGGGTTTCAGATAGTGTTTCTGTCTTTGCAACAGAATTATTAGCAATCCTCTGGGCCTTATGGTGGATAGAAGACTTTCGACCACGTAGGGTTATCATCTGTTTGGATTCTGCTGCTGCCTTAGAGGTTATAAAAAGGAATAAATCAAAAGCTCGTCCTGACATAGTTATTAAGATTCCCTTAGTGTTGTTTAGAGTAGGGAAGATAGGTTGTGCAGTTAGGTTTTCTTGGATACCTGGGCATGCTGGGGTGGAGGGAAATGAAATTGTGGATGGCATTGCAAAGTCTACCTTACAGAGCAGGCAAGTAGAAATTAGAGTTCCCCTAGGCAGAACAGAACTGAGAAGTAGGATTAAAAAAGGTATAGAGAAGAAGTGGCAGGAGGATTGGAAAAATGAATTAAGGGGCAGGCATTATTTTTCTAGTCACCCATTAATTAAAAAGGTCTCAGAATGTTACCTTTTAAATTGTAGAGATATGGTGAAATTTACAAGACTTAGGTTGGGGCATTGTGGGCTAAATTATTAATTAAAGATAATAGGAAAACATCCTACTAGATTATGTGACTGTGGTAGTCCAGAGACAGTCCAGCATGTTTTGCTGAGCTGTAATCGATACAAAATTTGAAGAAGCATGTTGTTCAGGAGGCTATCTGGCTTAAATTTATTTTGGTTTTCTATTAAATCTTTGTTTGGCCATCAAGGGAATCAACATCTGATTGAAGAGTTTATTATTCAGTTTATACGTGGGACTAGGTTATATTCGAGAATTTGAGTTCCTTGAAGTTCTATAATTAATTATACATCCTGTGGAGGGCAGTAATACGCCTAGATGAGTCAAAACTGCTGGAAATAGAAGAAGAAGAAGAGGTTCAGTTGTTGTTCAAGTCAAACTTCAGAAAGGGGACGAAGTGACTTTGACCTTGGAATGATTGTTGGTGCCAGATGAGATGTTTTGAGTATCTCAGAAACTGCTGATCTCCAGCGATTGTCATGCATGACTGTCTCCAGAGTTTACAGAGAATGCTGAAAAAAGCAGACAAAAATATCCAGTGAGTGGCAGTTCTGGGGTGAAAATGCCTTATTAATGAAAGAGGTCAGATGAGAAAGTCCAGGCTGGTTCAAGCTGACAGGAAAGTGACAATAACACAAATAACCACCGATTACAACAGTGGTGTGCAGATGAGTCTCTCTTAATGCACAACACATCAAACCTTGAAGAGGATGGGCTACAGCAGCAGAAGATCATATGTATACACACAGTGGCCAGTTTATTACCTAATAAAGTGGCCACTGAGTGTATGTTCATTCACTTTGAAAAGAACAGAATTGAAGATTATTTATTCATTTTAAAATTTTAACAAGTTTCACAACACTTGCTGCTGTTTTACTTCTAGTTAAGACTTGGCACTAACATTTGCCAATTCATTTTTCAACTGTAGCTTAGCACTTGTTGTAAATTCGGGTCTCATCTCCATAGTTGTGAGGACAATTAAATCACAGGATATACTTCTATATTTCTGATATATCCCATTTCAGTGAATTCTAATGAAAGGTTATTGACCAGGAACTTTAACTCTGCTTTTCTCAAATGGATTACTGCTCTATGTTATGTTCCACAGTTTGTAATATGACTATTATATTTCTTTTCAATGCTCAGAGCTAGACCTTTATTCTATGTACAAAGTGGAAAAGTAAAAGTGGCAGGCCGACAAATCCAGGGCAAGCATTAAAAAGGGCTAAGAGAGTTGTAAAAGAGCGCCTGAAGGCTTTATGTGTCAATGCAAGGAGCATTCGTAATAAGGTGGATGAATTGAAAGTGCAGATTGTTATTAATGATTATGATATAGTTGGGATCACAGAGACATGGCTCCAGGGTGACCAGGGATGGGAGCTCAACATTCAGGGATATTCAATATTCAGGAGGGATAGACATGAAGGAAGGGGAGGTGGGGTGGCGTTGCTGGTTAAAAAAGGGGAGGTGGGGTGGCGTTGCTGGTTAACGCAATAGAAAGGAAGGACATAAGCCGGGAAGATGTGGAATCGATATGGGTAGAGCTGCGTAACACTAAGGGGCAGAAGACGCTGGTGGGAGTTGTGTACAGGCCACCTAACAGTAGTAGTGAGGTCGGAGATGGTATTAAACAGGAAATTAGAAATGTGTGCAATAAAGGAACAGCAGTTATAATGGGTGACTTCAATCTACATGTAGACTGGGTGAACCAAATTGGTAAAGGTGCTGAGGAAGAGGATTTCTTGGAATGTATGCGGGATGGTTTTTTGAACCAACATGTCGAGGAACCGACTAGAGAGCAGGCTATTCTGGACTGGGTTTTGAGCAATGAGGAAGGGTTAATTAGCGATCTTGTCGTGAGAGGCCCCTTGGGTAAGAGTGACCATAATATGGTGGAATTCTTCATTAACATGGAGAGTGACATAGTTAATTCAGAAACAAAGGTTCTGAACTTAAAGAGGGGTAACTTTGAAGGTATGAGTCGTGAATTAGCTAAGATAGGCTGGCAAATGACACTTAAAGGATTGACGGTGGATATGCAATGGCAGGCATTTAAAGGTTGCATGGATGAACTACAACAATTGTTCATCCCAGTTTGGCAAAAGAATAAATCAAGGAAGGTAGTGCACCCGTGGCTGACAAGAGAAATTAGGGATAGTATCAATTCCAAAGAAGTAGCATACAAATTAGCCAGAGAAAGTGGCTCACCTGAGGACTGGGAGAAATTCAGAGTTCAGCAGAGGAGGACAAAGGGCTTAATTAGGAAGGGGAGAAAAGATTATGAGAGAAAACTGGCAGAGAACATAAAAACGGACTGTAAAAGCTTTTACAGATATGTAAAAAGGAAAAGACTGGTAAAGACAAATGTAGGTCCCCTGCAGACAGAAACAGGTGAATTGATTATGGGGAGCAAGGACATGGCAGACCAATTGAATAATTACTTTGGTTCTGTCTTCACTAAGGAGGACATAAATAATCTTCCAGAAATAGTAAGGGACAGAGGGTCCAGTGAGATGGAGGAACTGAGTGAAATACATGTTAGTAGGGAAGTGGTGTTAGGTAAATTGAAGGGATTGAAGGCAGATAAATCCCCAGGGCCAGATGGTCTGCATCCCAGAGTGCTTAAGGAAGTAGCCCAAGAAATAGTGGATGCATTAGTGATAATTTTTCAAAACTCGTTAGATTCTGGACTAGTTCCTGAGGATTGGAGGGTGGCTAATGTAACCCCACTTTTTAAAAAAGGAGGGAGAGAGAAACCGGGGAATTATAGGCCGGTTAGCCTAACGTCGGTGGTGGGGAAACTGCTGGAGTCAGTTATCAAGGATGTGATAACAGCACATTTGGAAAGTGGTGAAATGATCAGACAAAGTCAGCATGGATTTGTGAAAGGAAAATCATGTCTGACGAATCTCATAGAATTTTTTGAGGATGTAACTAGTAGAGTGGATAGGGGAGAACCAGTGGATGTGGTATATTTGGATTTTCAAAAGGCTTTTGACAAGGTCCCACACAGGAGATTAGTGTGCAAACTTAAAGCACACGGTATTGGGGGTAAGGTATTGGTATGGGTGGAGAATTGGTTAGCAGACAGGAAGCAAAGAGTGGGAATAAACGGGACCTTTTCAGAATGGCAGGCGGTGACTAGTGGGGTACCGCAAGGCTCAGTGCTGGGACCCCAGTTGTTTACAATATATATTAATGACTTGGATGAGGGAATTAAATGCAGCATCTCCAAGTTTGCGGATGACACGAAGCTGGGCGGCAGTGTTAGCAGTGAGGAGGATGCTAAGAGGATGCAGGGTGACTTGGATAGGTTGGGTGAGTGGGCAAACTCATGGCAGATGCAATTTAATGTGGATAAATGTGAAGTTATCCACTTTGGTGGCAAAAATAGGAAAACAGATTATTATCTGAATGGTGGCCGATTAGGAAAAGGGGAGGTGCAACGAGACCTGGGTGTCATTATACACCAGTCATTGAAAGTGGGCATGCAGGTACAGCAGGCGCTGAAAAAGGCGAACGGTATGCTGGCATTTATAGCGAGAGGATTCGAGTACAGGAGCAGGGAGGTACTACTGCAGTTGTACAAGGCCTTGGTGAGACCACACCTGGAGTATTGTGTGCAGTTTTGGTCCCCTAATCTGAGGAAAGACATCTTTGCCATAGAGGGAGTACAAAGAAGGTTCACCAGATTGATTCCTGGGATGGCAGGTCTTTCATATGAAGAAAGACTGGATGAACTGGGCTTGTACTCGTTGGAATTTAGAAGATTGAGGGGGGATCTGATTGAAACGTATAAGATCCTAAAGGGATTGGACAGGCTAGATGCGGGAAGATTGTTCCCGATGTTGGGGAGGTCCAGAACGAGGGGTCACAGTTTGAGGATAGAGGGGAAGCCTTTTAGGACCGAGATTAGGAAAAACTTCTTCACACAGAGAGTGGTGAATCTGTGGAATTCTCTGCCACAGCAAACTGTTGAGGCCGGTTCATTGGCTGTGTTTAAGAGGAAGTTAGATATGGCCCTTGTGGCTACAGGGGTCAGGGGGTATGGAGGGAAGGCTGGGTTCTGAGTTGGATGATCAGCCATGATCATAATAAATGGCGGTGCAGGCTCGAAGGGCCGAATGGCCTACTCCTGCACCTATTTTCTATGTTTCTATGTTAACTTGATGTGTTAACTATGTTTCACTTTTCTCAGATTCTGCCTGACCCGCTGTTTCTAGCACTTTCTGCTTTTATTTCAGATTTCCAAAATCTGTGTTTATTTTTATGCTTTCAATTTGAAATTAAAATCTACATACAAGGTAAAGACAAGATTGTAAGTACAACATTAAGTGCTGGAAATTCACTGGTGGAACTGAACTTATTTTCCCTGTGCCATGTTTTATCAGTTGTCACTTTTAGGCCCACATTTGGCAAATTAATTTCTTTTTTCAGGATGCAGGCTTTACTGGGAAGACCAGTGTTAGCTGTCCATGTCTAATTACTCTTAAGAAGGTGGTTCTGAGCTATCTTCATGGACCATTGCAGTAGGAGTTGGCCGTGTTGCATCTTAATTTCTTGGAATGAAGGAGAACCTTATAGAAGTTTATAAAATCATGAGTGATTTAGATAAGGTGGATTGGTTGTAGTCTTTTCCCCAGGGCCAAAATGAGAGGGCACAGATACAAGATAAGAGGGGAGAAATTTAAAAGAGACCTGAGCGGTAACTTCTTTACACAGAGGGTAGTCAATACCTGGAAAGGACTGCCAAAGGAAATGGTTGAGGCGGATACAATTGCAACATTTAGGAGAGACTCTTATAAGTACATGAAAGGGTATGGCTTGGAGGGTTATGGGCTAAACACCGTAACTGAGACTAGCAGAGAGAATGCTGTGGTCTGCATGGCCCAGTTGGACCGAGAAACCAGTTTCTATGCTCTATGAGATGCTGCCTGATGAGCTGGGTATTCAAGACACTTTCTGAACTTTCCATTTGTAGCATATGCAGATGAGATGAGAAGAAGATACAATTACACTTGGACCTATCAGTCTGAATCTTAGAATACTTAATTACCTGTACACTCAGACCACAATACACTTTTCCAGATGCTTCTGAACACATCCACTTGGTAAGCAAAGAAGTAGGCTGTTTCCAGCAAAGTCTAGCATAGAGGCAGTCCTGGCAGTGGCCATGGAGCTAGATGCTTCCTAGAAGCTGCGTGGCTATTACTTCTTCAGGTCACAGGAGGGGATATCTACCAAGTTTTACTTGCACAAAATCACTGATACAAGAGACCAATCCACTGATAAACAGATTAAATATTAGAATGATGATTAAAGGACATGCATTCAGGTGGAACGGCATCTGCAATAACCAAAATTGCTTTGGCTTTATCTTATCATGGCATGTTGGCCAAGTGGTTAAGTCGTCGGTCTAGTGATCTGAAGGTCACTAGTTTGAGCCTCAGCTGGGGTAGCGTGCTGTGTCCTTGAGCAAGGCACTTAATCACACACTGCTCTGCGACGACACCGGTGCCAAGCTGTATGGGTCCTAATGCCCTTCCCTTGGACAACATCAGTGGCATGGAGAGGGAAGACTTGCCCCATGGGCAACTGCCGGTCTTCCATACAACCTTGCCCAGGCCTGCGCCCTGGAAACCTTCAAAGGCGCAAATCCATGGTCTCACAAGACTAACGGATGCCTAAAAAAAATATATCTTATCATACTTATTATCTCTAATTACTCCATTTATCTATTCAGATGATGACCTAGGTGTGTCGCTTTCAAATTGCCCTCCACTGCCATTGATAAGAACATTGACTATTTCTATTTTGTTTCCCAGGTTGTTGTATTCATTGTTTACACCTACTGCAGATTCAAAATAGATTTCCCCTGTCTTTTCCACCAGCCTTCCAGTCTCCACATTAAAGATGTTTGGTCCATAGTGCCTGAGCCTTTGCAGACAGGATCTATCAGCAAGATCATACATGTTTTGAGTTTGAGGCAAGAAATATTGCCTTCTCTCACTTTGCTGCTGTATACAATAGCATCCATGTCTATCATTTTCTAAAAATATAAGTGGCATGTGGTTTTAGATTCACAATTGGTCATGTTGTAATTCGTATTCATTTCAGGCATTTTTCTTAAAATCGAAAGAATGCATGTACACTAAGCGGTGAAATTAGAAAATCAATATACTGCATATTGTGGAGACTTGAAATCAGAACCAAAAATGTTGGAAATACTCAGCATCTCAGGCAGTGTCTGTGGTGATATAAATAGGGCAGTGCCTCAGGATAAAGACATAACATTACAACAAGAAAATATTGGAGGAAAATAAGGCCTGAAGGGGAGGTGTGTGATAATGTAAGAAGCAGACAGGGTTAATTGACAAAGTGGGAAAAGGTACAGAGTGAAAGGAATAATGATAGGATGACTAAAAAAAATGATGGGCTTCAAGGAGGTTATACCAGAATCTGAAATCTGATGAATTCAGTGGAGACACAAGAGACTGCAGATGCTGGAAAGCTGAAATCACAGTAAGGTGTAATGATAAAAATGAAAGAGCTTTGAGCTTGAGTTTGTTGAATTTCATTGGAGTGAACAGAGTAAGAAAACTAAAGTAACACAAAATGCTGGAGGAACTTAGCAGGCCAGGCAGCATCTATGGAAAAGAGTACAGTCAACTTTTCAGACTGAGACCCTTCAGCAGGACTGGAGAAAAAAAGATGAAATATCCATCTGCCTGGCCTGCTGAATTCCTCCAGCATTTTGTGTGTGTGACTTGCATTTCCAGCATCTGCAAGTTTCCTCTTGTTTGTGATAGGAAAACTGAAGTAATTGTGATGGTCCTGACAATTCACTGTCCCTGATTCTCATGGAGTTAGCTCCTCGGTCATGAGGCCATAGGTACTGACCTCTTCTGAGACCTTTTATTTATTTTTAATAGGGATATGGCCTCAGTTTAATTCTCCATCAGCAGTTGTGGGAAGGTGGGCCTGGATAGCTTGATGTGATATCAAGCCAAACGTGTTCGCATCCAGAAAAGAGTCATATTTGGGGAGGTCTTTGATGCTCTTTTTCCACCAGCTGTCCACCCTGTTGTGTGTGGGTTACTGTGTCTTCATTGGAACTGAGCCAATATCCCATCACTGTGCAGTGAGTGATTGGAGGTGATGGTCTTCTATGAAGTGGCTGCCCTTGTCCTTGCCCCACACAACAGCCGGGGTTGTGTGAGTGTAGTGTGCAATCAAAGTAAGTTTGATGAGCTGCTGTGTGACAGAAGACTGTATATATTGGGTTGATGAAGAGTGTTCATTAGAAGGGAGATTGATCAAGTGAATTGCATTGATATAGATGGTTCTACCTTATTGTTGCTGGTGGATGAATAAATGTCTGCAGATGCCAACAGAATGTCCTGTTCTTTTTTGTACAGAGCATACATGTACCTGAGAAACAGATGAGTATTGATTTTATTTTCAGCCATTCTGAAAGCACAGCTTTCCCTTATCATTGCATCAATTTGCCAGTCCACAGAAATGTTGTTAATTGCATAAACAATAAACCATTCAAATTACTCCGCCCAGCAAGTGAGTTGTCAGGTGTCGGTGACTGAATGCAAGAGCTGGCAATGAGCATGGTGCAATCCATCACCACATTCTTACAGAAAAATATGCCGCGTCAGAATACCTGAGGTCCCTTGCACTTTCTTGCAGGATATCAGCAACAGTTCCACCATGCAATTCTAGATAGTAGGGTCACATCAAATAATGCATAAAATCAAGGCTGATAGTACAGGAGGAAATGCATTGCCATTGCTAGAAGTTGTTTGGCCAACAGGAACCAAAATATAGGCATAAATGGATGCTTTTCTGTTTGGCAAGATGCACCAACTAGTGTGCTACAGTGATTGGTCCCAGGCCCTAAATATTTTTACTTTAAGTAAATATCCTGGACAAAGAGTCCAAAGATATGGTTGCTGTATCTGTTAATACAGGAATGTGTAGAAAAGTATGTTCTAAAGATGACATTAGGAAACCATAAAAAGGAGGATGTTACCTGGATGGGAAATGATCTGGCAAAATGGAAGGTTATGAGGAACAACTAAAAAATTAATAGGAAAAAACTTAAAAAGCAAATTATTTAAATAGTGAGAAATTGCATTAGTCTGAGCCACAAAGATATCTACGCATTCCAGTACCTGAGACTAGTATACGGGTACAATAATTAGGAAAACTGGAGGTGTGTTGTTTATTGATGAGGGATTTGAATACAAAAGTAGTCAGGTACACTGAGTGACCACATAATTAGTTACCTCCTCTACCTAATAAAGTAGCCTCTGTCAGCTTGAACCAGTCAGGCCATTCTCATCTGACCACTTTCAATAGCAAGGCATTTTCACCCAAAGAACTTCCACTCACTGTATGATTTTTATTTTTGTTTTTTTGCAACATTCTCCATAAACTCTAGAGTTTGTTGTGCATGAAAATCCCAGGAGATCAGCAGTTTCTGAGGTACTCAAAACACCCTGTCTGGCACCAACAACCATTCCGCAGTCAAGTTCACTAAATCACATTTCTTCCCCATTCTGATGTTTGGTCTGAACAACAACTGAACCTCTTGACCGTGTCTGCATGCTTTTGTGCTTTGGGTTGCTGCCACGTGATTGTCTGATTAGATATTTGCATTAGCAAGCAGGTGCATAGGTGTACATAATAAAGAGGCCCCTGTTTCAGTTATGTGGGTCACTGATGAGACCACATCAAAAGAAGTGTGCACTGTGTAGGTCTCGCATATTTATATAATTTATAAGACATAAAATTTCATTCAGTCTGTTAAATAGCTCTGAGACGATTCCCCACTGATCCCATTTCTCCACTTATTTCCTTTACCTATTCTCTCTTGCATAGCTACACCCATCAATACTCATCCCCAAATCAAATTCTCCTTCCATCCATCCACACTATGGACACCACTCAGGTCATGCTCTCTTCTCACTGCTGCCATCAGAAAGAAGGTACAGGAGCCTCAGGACTCACACAACCAGGTTCAGGAACAGTTATTACTCGTCAGCCACCAAGCTCTTCAACCAATGGACTCAACTTCAGTCGTACCATCACCGAACTGTTCCAAACCTTGGGACTCACTTTCAAAGACTCTTCATCTCATGTTCTCAATATTTATTGCTTATTTATTTATTATTATTATTTCCTTTTTTCTTTTGTATTTGCACAGTCTGTTGCCATTTGCAGATTGTTTGTTTGTCGACCCTGTTGGGTGGGGTCTTTCTTGATTCTATTATTGTTCTTACATTTACTGAGTATGCCTGCAAGAAAATAAATCTCAGGGTTTGTATATGTGACATATATGAACTTCGATAATAAATTTACTTTGAACTTTAGCCCATTAACCTAAGAAACATCATATCATTGACGTGTGTAATGAAAATGGACTACCTGGGGTCACAGAAAGAACACTCAAACTCCACACAGGCAGCACTAGAGGTCAGAGTTGAACCTGGGCCACCAAACCTGAGACCTGTGCCACAGGCAGTACAGCTGCCTTATTTAAGGAAGAATGTTAGTAGATCGGAAGCAGTTCAGAGGTTAGTCCTATTCTGAGAGGTTGGACACACTAAGTACATCCTACCAAATAGAGGATAGAAATGAAAAACAATTGAAATCAATAATATTATGAGGGAGCTGGACAGGGGGATTTTTCCTCATGTAGAAGAATCTAAAAGATAGAGATCACAGGGATCTTGCAAGGTTTCTTCTGTTTCATGAAGCTTCATGGGTCTTCATACTCTCTTTTCCAAAGGGAAGTGGAAACAGAAGCACAGGGGTTATTGGCAGGCAGGATAGTGAAAGGTTATATGAGGTATTATAGAAAAGATGCTAAAGCTGTGGAGAGGGTGTGGAAGATGTTTACCAGGATACTCCTTGGATTAGGGGGTGTGGGCTATGAAGTAAAGCTTGTTTTGTCTGGAGCAGCAGAGACTGGTAGAAGTTTTTAAGAATTTGAGAAGCCTAGATAGGTAGTTGGTACCTTGTTCCCATGGTTGCGATGTCTAAAATCCGAGGGCATGTATTTAAGATGAGAGGGGTTAAGCTCAAAAGAGACGTGCAGGGCAGGTTTTTTTACGCAAAGAGTGGTGGTGCCTGAAATGCGCCTCCTGGAGTGGTTGTGGAGGCAAATAAGATGGAGGCATTCAGGAGTCTCTGAGATAGGCACAGGACGTGCAGGATGTTGATATTATGTAGGCAGAAGGGATTTGTTTAATTGGTTCTTTGACTGCTAACTTAATTAGTTTGGTATAATGTTGTCTGCTGATGGACCTGTTCCTGTGCTGTACAGCTGTTATCATAAGTAGACAGCAAAACAGAGTTGAGGTTACAATTGCATTGGGCATGATCTCCTTAAATGACAAACGAGGCTAAAGCAGCCTCATCCAACTCCTAAATTATATGTTCATATATAGAGTCATGAGGCAAGTAACAGCTGCTGTTGAGACATAAACAAAGGCTCCATAAACTCCTCCAGATGAAGTCAGGATAAAGGGTCCCAAACCTGAAACATCTACTGTCCATTTCCTCCCACAGATGCTGCCTAAACTGCTGAGTTCCTCCAGCGTCTGGTTTGCTGCCCTCCATAAAGTGCTACTACTTTTGTGTAGTCTTACCCTGAGTCAGCTGATGTCTGGTCTCTGCCACACTGGAGAACCTGAATCTCTGAATTTCTGAAAGAGCAGTGATGCACCACTAGGGGCACCTTGATATCTTTGCAAAGAAGGACGATGCAATTTGTGAGGAGACTGTTCTCGTTGGGCAAAATAGTGGCAAATTTCGGCCTCCTGTGGGTTCAGGAGTGCTTCCCATGAAGCAGTTCATAGTCTACTGAAGCAAAGGAATGGTGCATGTGGGCAGCACTGTAGAGTTCTCACTGTAGTGTTCTCACTGTAGAGACATCCGTTAGTCTTGCAAGACCATGAATCTGCACCTGGAAAGTCTTCAGCCTCCAGGGCGCTGGCCTGGGCAAGGTTGTATGGAAGACCAGCAGCTGCCCATGCTGCAAGTCTCCCCTCTCCACGACACCAATGTTGTCCAAGGGAAGGGCATCAGGACCCATACAGCTTGGCACCAGTGTTGTCGCAGAGCAATGTGTGATTAAGTGCCTTGCTCAAGGACACAACACATTCCGTCAGCTGGGGCACGAACTCACGACCTTCAGGTAGCTAGTCCAATGCCTTAACCACTTGGCCACGTGCCCACACTCACTGTAGAGGACCTCAGATTATGATACAGCAGGATTTATGCCAAAGTTGACAATGATTTCATATGACCTCAAATCCTCAAATGCTATGTACATTACCATTGCATGAATCCTTTCTCCCTGTTTATCTGCTCTTACCGTGTGCATTGTGGTCACCTCTGAGGCAAGGATTCTTACAAAGAACACAGAAATATACGCGAGATTGCATGGTCATGTAGAACAGTAGTTCCACACTGCCAACTTTCTGGCAACTCCACCCCTACAACACAGGGGACAGAAAACAACAATCATAGCTGAGTGGGTGTTAGTGATTGTGCAAAATCAAAGCATGCCAAACAACAATCAGGTCCAGTTGGTATGAGCCAAGTGAAACACTGTATAACAGTTACTGATATTTCTTCAGTTACACCACATTATGAAGCTCAAAATAGTAACTTGGTCCAAGGTCAAGATCATGCTGTAATTGAACTTCTTTTCTACAGAAACTTTCCAAGTGATTGCACTTTCTCAGTGCTGTATCTCCCAGATGACTGCTCAGTGCAGAGAGGTCACATTGGGTCTGTGTTCATGTATCTACTCAAGGCCAGCTTCTTCCACTCTCAGATCAATTATTTTTCTTCTAATGCAACACTTTCAGGACTTATCAGCCCAGAATTACTTAGCTGATTTCCCTGAATGGTAGTTCTCCAAACTGAGAGGATGTACAGGTATTAATCTCTCTCTATGTCCCTTGTCTTAGAATTACATTCACAACAAATACACACAGCAACCTCAATGTTTTGGGATGTGTCAGAACATGATATTGACTGGCACCTCCTGACTGCAAGGGGGATAGATGGGGCTGAATTTGTCAGGTGTGTTCAAGAAGGATTCCTGACACAGTATGTGGACCGGCCGATGAGAGGAAAGGCCATACTGGATCTAGTTCTGGGTAATGAACCTGGTCAGGTGGCAGACCTCTTGGTGGGGGAGCATTTTGAGAGTGACCACAACTCCTTTAGCTTCAGCATAGCTATGGAAAAGAATAAAAACAGACAAAATGGGAAAGTGCTTAACTGGAGAAGGGCTAACTATGAAGGGATGAGGCAGGAACTAGCGAGAGTAAGTTGGAAACAGATGTTCAAGGGTGAAAGCACAGAAGTAATGTGGAGGAAGTTTAGGGACCACTTGTGCTGGGTTGGGGATAGGTTTGTCCCACTGAGACAAGGAAAAAACGGTAGGAAAAAGGAACCGTGGCTGATGAAACACGTGAGGCAACTTATCAAGAGGAAGAAGGAAGCATATGTTAGATATGAGAAGCAGGAAGCAGGAGGAGCTCATGAGAAATATAGGGTAGCCAGGAAGGAGCTGAAGAAAGGACTTAGGAGAGCTCGAAGGGGGCATGAGAAGGCCTTGGCATGTAGGATTAAGGCGTTCTATGCGTATGTGAAGAACAGAAGGATGACAAGAATGAAGGTGGGGACGCTAAAGGATAAAGAAGGCAACATGTGCCTGGAGGCGGAGGCGGTTGGGGAGGTCCTAGATGAATACTTTGCCTCAGTATACTCAGAAGTGAAAAGGACCTTGATCAGGATGGGGTCGAAATAGAACAGACTTGTGTGCTGGACAACGTGGAGATTAAGGAAGAAGAAGTGCTGGATCTTCTTAAAAAACATCAAGATTGATAAGTCCCCAGGGCCAGACATGATATACCCTAGGTTGCTGTGGGAAGTAAGAGGAGAGATCGCTGGAGCAGTAGCTATGATCTTTGAATCCTCTTTGGCTGCAGGAGAGGCACCGGAGCATTGGAGAATGGCAAATGTAGTTCCCTTGTTTAAAAAAGGTAATAGAGAGAATCCTGGGAACTATAGACTGGTGAGTCTTATGTCAGTGGTCTGCAAACCATTGGAAAGGATTCTTAAGGATAGGATCTACGAGCATTTGGAGAAGTACAGTCTACTCAAGGATAGTCAACATGGCTTTGTGAAGGGAAGGTTGTGCCTCACGAGCTTAATTGAGTTTTTTGAAGAGGTAACAAAAGAAATTGATGAGGGTTAGGTGGTAGATGTGGTCTACATGGATTTTAACAAGGCATTTGACAAGGTCCCCCACGAGACTCACCTAGAAAGTCATGAGGCATGAGATCAGTGGAACTTTGGCTGTTTGGATAAAAAGTTGGCTTATAGGAAGAAAGCAGAGGGCAGTAGTAGTGGAAGGAAAGTATTCTGCCTGGAGGTCGATGACTAGCGGAGTGCCACAAGATCTGTCCTGGGACTCCTGCTCTTTGTGATTTTTATAAATGACCTGGATGAAGAGGCGGAAGGATGGGTGAGTAAGTTTGCGGATGACACGAACTTGGCAGGAGGAGAAGATGGCAGCGCGCCGCATGTGTGCAGCTCACCAGTGAAAAATGATATCGTATCTGTTAAATAGGGGCCGTGGGCAATTCTGATTTGATGGAGAATCGACGTGAAAGCACAGAGGAACATCTGGAGAAATTACTGAAACGCTCATTCGCTGCTGTCGTTACTGCGCGGTCAGGAATCTTTCGGAGGGTAGGTCTCAAAATCCCCGGCCTTGCCTGCTTTTGGTGACCAAGAAAGAGGTCGAATCGCTCGGACAGAGATGGCGCTCAGTACTCGTGTCAGAAAGCTGATCAGAGCTCGAAGTTTTCGGATGACTCAGAGTCGGATTGTGATCAGCATGGCAGGGAGAGTTTTTCTTCCTTCTCCCATCTGCATGAGATGTGGGACATTTGAGAAACTTTGAACTTTACTGTGCTCACGGACTTCTTCATCAAGTTATGGTGTTGTGCACTGTTGTAACTATATGTTATAATTATGTGGTTTTTGTCAGTTTTTTTAGTCTTGGTTTGTCCTGTGTTTTGTGATATCACACCGGAGGAAATAATGTATCATTTCTTAATGCATGCATTACTAAATGACAATAAAAGAGGACTACGTGTCTAAAAAAAGATTGGAGGAGTTGTGGATAGAGCTGTAGGTTGTCAAAGGTTACAAGAGGATATAGACAGGATTCAGAGTTGGGCAGAAAAGTGGCAGATGGAGTTCAATCCGGATAAGTGTGAGGTGATGCATTTTGGAAGGACAAACCAGAAAGCTGAGTACAGGGTAATGGTCGGTTACTTAAGAGTGTGAATGAACAGAGGGACCTCGGGGTTCAAATCCATACATCCCTCAAGGTCACTGAACAGGTTGATAGGATAGTTAAGAAGGCCTATGGGATGCTAGGCTTCATTAATAGGGGAATTGAGTTCAAGAGTAGAAAGGTCATTTTGCAACTCTACAAATCTCTTGTGAGACCACATTTAGAGTATTGTGTCCAGCTCTGGTCACCTCGTTATAGGAAGGATGTGGAAGCTATGGAGACGGTGCTGAGGAGATCTAACAGGATGTTGCCTGGATTGGAAAACAAGTCTTATGAGGCAAGGTTAGCAGAGCTGGGACTTGGTCTCTTTGGAGCGTAGAAGGATGAAAGGGGACTTGATAGAAGTCTACAAGATTATGAGCGGTGAAGGGCCAGTACCTGTTTCCCAGGGCATAAATAGCAAACACCAGAAGGCATATGTACAAAGTTAAGGGAGGGAAGTTTAGGGGAGACATCAGGGGTAAGTTTTTTACACAGAGGGTTGTAGGTGCCTGGAATGACTTGCCAGGGATGATGGTGGAGGCTAAAACATTAGGGGTATTTATTTAGGGCTATTTGGACAGGCACATGGACGAAAGAAAAATAGAGGGTTACAGGGTAGTGCTTTTTTAAGGAATATATGGGTCAGCACAACATTGAGGGCTGAAGGGCCTGTACTGTGCTGTAGTATTCTAGTGTCAAATGTTCTAGTGTCTAATGAACGGTGATATGAAAATGAAGGTTGTTGTTGCTGTTGTTGTTGTGGTTGTCACCATGAAAAATTGGCAAGAGTAAACCATGAACTCCAGTGAGACTATTCTGTTTCAGAAGTATCTTGAAACTGAACATCACACACAAGATGTTAGAGGAACTCAGCAGGTCAGGCAACATCTATGGAAGGAAAAACAGTTGAGGTTTCGGGCTGAGACCCGTCATCAGGAGTGGAATGAAAGGGGAAAGTAGCCAGAGTAAGAAGCTGGTGGGGGGGCGGTGGTGGTTAGGGGAAGGTGTACGAGTTGGTGGGTGATAGGTGAAACTAAGTACGTGAGAAGGTGGGTGGGTGGAAGGCGGGGTATGAAGAGTGAAATTGGGAGGTGATAGGTGGATGATGTAAAGGGCTAAAGAACAAAGAACCTGATAGGAGAGGAGAGTAGATCATTGGAGAAAGGGAAGGAGGAAGGGTACCATCGGGAGCTGATGGGCAGGTGAGGAGAAGAACCATAACGGTAAAAGGGGGAGGGAAGAGAAATTACCGGAAGTCAGAGAAATCAATGTTCATGCCATCAGGTTGGAGGCTAAACTGACCATGCAGTATTTGTAGAAGCACCTACAACAGTGCATCTTGTCTCACACAAATGTAGAATACATTACATCCATTGAACCAAATACCAGTTAATTTTATTCTTGAATGGCAATCATTCACAGCACAGTGAGTTCTAAATACTTCAGCCTGAGAATTCATTACAAATTATGTTTAAAAATGATGGGGCTATCTCTAGAACTAAGATATTTCCTTTCACTTTAGACATTATTTTTTTATTCAGTAGTATCTCTGTGTTTTTACATTTTTGTTCCTGCAGGAACATTACATTGTTTCAAATACTCCCAGTGCTCTTCAGTAGCTATATAGGTCACTCAGCTCCACTCCATTAACAGTTACTTGGTCTAGTCTAAATCACACTAAACTCTTCTACAACTTTAATTGAAAATAACTGCGCTTGAAATAATTACTGTAATTCCCACATGAAGTGTCTATCAGAATAGACAAGTAACACAGAAGTCATCTCCCATCCTTCATATTAGAAGATATTTACCATCTGCATGGCAACCTCAGATAAGTCAGTTTACTGAAAATTGTATAGGAGTTGTAAACACAAAACGTCACTACCAATCGCAGAACAGTGCTCAGTAAAGTAAAAGGCATTTTAGCACTCTGACACAGTCTAATGTCTTACACTGTGAAATTCACAATGCATTATTTGTTTCAGCCTAGATCAATGTAAAATAATTCTGCATGAGCTATGAATAAGGAATTTATTTGGAATAATGTATATTACACTATTTATTGAAACCATATGGAAAAAGCCTGTGGAAATCATTGACTAATAAAACATAATGAGTGGAGCATGTAAAATAATTCCATAATTTGAATAATTGCTTGGGAATTCTGCATTCATTCTCAAAAAAGGACAAATATAGCAGTCTCTCCACATATTTGCATCTTCAAAGATTTTTATCCACCCAGAGCTGATGCATTATGCATATATCGTGAACTTTATTAATGAAGCCCCAGTTTGTTGTGAGGTTCATAATTACTTGGATCAAAAACATCAAAATTACCTTCAGAATTCTTGGATTAGATTCTGTTTACATCTTGTTCAGCTTTTATTGATGTTCAATAATTCCAGGTTTTTGTACAGTTGTTTTAAGACAACCATTTTGTGATTGCTGTTGACTGCTGAAGACAAGTTGCAATGCTCCTCATTTAGAATATCATGACTCCATCCTCATTTAGTGTGAGTTTTTGTTATAACTCGGCAAAAATCACACTATGGCTGTATTTTCACTCCAAACCGAATTTCTTAAATACCCATAAATCAGGACTCATCCAGTCTTTCCAATTTTCGTGTCAGTCTGAATTGTTTTAGAGGTGTTTTTTTTGGGATGTACAGGGTCAATGGAAGCTTCTACTTTGTTCTTGAGACAGTATATGATTCATTGGTTTATTCAACCACGGTGGGTGATTGGGGAACTTTTGCTGGGTGATGCCCTTCAATCCATAGTCATCATTTAAACCTGGACAGCAAGCTATTCAGAAAGTAAGATATCTTCTGTTGAAAATTTTGGCATTTAGCAGACATTCCAAAAGGTGGATTCAGCAAATTAAAAGGTGCAGTTCTTTTTTAAACCTCTATTGACCTTTCCCATATTGAGGTAAGCGGTTCATTGTGCAGAAAACAGAACCATTCTTTTGCTTTTCCTGGAATTCTTGTATATCACGATCAGCTTGAGAAACAGTACTCTGCTGTAACAGAATGCCTATTGTACTGCTGCTACTGCACTGCAGATGTCCAAGAATGCTTTTGTGGATTGGGATTGCTGATGGGTTGCTGGGGAAAACTGCAGAGTAAATAATCATTTTTACTCTACACTGAAAGCACAACATTATTCACATAATAAATAAAACATAATGGTGCAAATTGCAATTTATATCAGAAGAAAACTGACAAGAAACGAATTCCTGTAAGCACTGCAGTGCTGTGATTCCTTCAAACCATTATATCTGTGATTAGCAGAAAGGAAAGAAAGCTTGCAAATACGAAGTACTTTTTAAGGGCTGAGGAAGTCTCAAACTTATTTGCAGTGAATGAAGTACTCCAACAGACCAATCAGTGGAAGTTGTATGGTAGCCAATTTGTGTCAATATGATTATCTGTGGATAATCATAGACTAGAAATTCAGATAGTGTGTGTTTTTTTTAGTTCTAGACACAACCCAAGAGTAGAAAAGGATGATGTGCTCTATACAAACCAAAGATTAGGATTGAAATGTTATTATACAGTATATCAGGAGGCTTTTTGAATCCATTGCCTCTAGGAGGACAGAGTAGCATAGTGGTTAGCACCACGCTTTACAGTACAGGTGACCCCGATTCAACTCCCGCCGCTTCCTATAAAGAATTTGTACGTTCTCCCCATGACCGCGTGTGTTTCCTCAGGGTGCTCTGGTTTCCTCCCACTGTCCAAAGTTGCACTGGTTGCTAAATTGTCCCGTGGTCAGGCTAGTATTAAATCAGGGGATTGCTGGGCAGTGTGGTTTGAAGTGCCTGAAGGGCCTAATCTGTGCTGTACCTCAATAAATAAAAAATAAATATTTGGTGACAAATTAACTTCTAGGTTCTGTAAAGATATTCAACACCTCTTGAGAAATTCACCGTCATCAAACATTACTAATTGGCCCCTGGCCTTTTCAGCGATTAACAGTAATAGTATTCATAGCAACTATTGCAAATTAGTGACATATTGCCTTCATGTCAGGGGTATGTCAGATTCCATAAACTATATTATAAGCATAGCCTATATCTGTGTAATTGGGAAGAACCATGCCCTCATTTAACTCCTCTTTATGTATCCAGTGCATCATTCCTCATTTTAAAAGTATAGGTTATATTTGAGACTTTTGCAGACGTGACATAGAATGATTAATATTTTTCCCTGAATCAATAACAAAAAGAGATTGGTCAATTATTTTCTTGCTACACTTGAAAGCAGGCTTCGCAAAAATTGGCTGCTGTGATCCTCATATGACTGTGATTTCACAGCAAAAGATGTCATGAAGTTTGTGCACAATCTGCGAGAAGAACTCAAAGGATTCAGCAGCATCTGCGGGTTAAAAAGAATTATCAATGTTTCAAAATTGAAACCCTGCATCAGGACTGAAATTGCTGTTCGACCTGCTGAGTTCCTCCAGATGATTAATCCATGCAGCTGGTGTGTGCCTTGCTAACCCAAAGGTTGTGAAAGGCATTTTTTAATAAATTCCTTTCAGAAAATATTTATCTCCTCATCAAGTCACATTTGCACCTTGTGTTGTCAATGTCATTGCGATGAATTACATTTTAAATCAGCCAGAAAATGTAATGTACTTGATCCAAGAAATGATTGGCAGGTACTTGTGCACCATCACATTTAAAATCACCGACCCAGAGGTTCCACAATATTAAAAAGCCAAGCTGCTGCAACAGAATTTTCTGTCTTCATTGCAGCTTTGTTTCAGTGACAGGTGAAACAATATAAAAATCCTTCCAAAGCACAAGTTGGATTAACATGGGAACCAATGGTTCATTCACCATGGTTGCAAGGGAGGATAATGACATACTGGATGAAACATTGGGGCTAAAACAGAATGCTTTTATTATGGCCTCCAACTGCATTAGGGCAATTATCCTTCCCAACAGTATTCCTACCACTTGACCCACCTACGCTTCCACTGCAGATGATGGAAATCTGAAACAATAGTACTTAATGATCTATTAGGATACAGAGCTGGTATTTCAGGTTAGAACTGAAAAAGTGAAACCAAAAAAATTCTGTCTGAACAGTACAGAGGGATCGTCTTGAAGGAGTGCAACACAGAGTTGTCAAGGTAACACATTTTAAAAACTGGCAGATGGAAACAGTAAGTTTAAAACAAACATTGAAAAAGAGCAATACAGGGACATTTGTGGAGAGAGATATAAAAAAGAGTGTTAAATTCAGTATTAATCATATTCATCCAAATGGTAGATGAGGTGTTATTCCTGCAGCTGACATTGGCCCTCAAGGTTGGATGCCAACAGTCACAATGGAACTGAGGTAGGAAATTAAAACAAATGGCAAATGTAAGGTCAGTGTCACATTAGAAGACTGAACAGAGGTGTTACTCACCTGCAAATAGTTTCTACAGTCGAGAAGAAACCACATTGTGAACATTGCAGTGCACAGAACTGAAAGTGCAAGTGTATTGTACTCAGTGTTCACAGTGTGGTTTTCTCTGCGTTGATGAAACTGAATGCAAATCAATAAATTATTTTACAGAACAGCTCCATTTGGTCTGCAGGGATGACACTAACCTGCCCTTTAAATCTCCACACCACTCCCATTCTGTAGACATGACACTAACCTTCCCTTTAATTTTCCACGCCAATCCCATTCTGTAGATGTGACACTAACCTGGCCTTTAATTCTCCACACCAATCCCATTCTGTAGACATGACACCAATCTTCCCTCCAATTCTCCGCACCAATCCCATTCTGTAGACATGACACCAATCTGCCCTCCAATTCTCCACACCAATCCCATTCTGTAGACATGACACTAACTTGCCCTTTAATTCTCCACACCAATCCCATTCTGTAGACATGACACTAACCTTCCCTTTAATTTTCCGCACCAATCCCATTCTGTAGACATGACACTAACCTGCTCTTTAGTTCTCCACACCAATCCCATTCTGTAGACATGACACTAACCTGCCCTATAATTCTCCACAGCAATCCCATTCTGACTTCTGCCTATAATTTCCAACAATATCCAATCTTTGCTCAAGGAATAACACCTTATTTTCATTTTGTGTACATCAAAGCCCTTGTTATTTAATATTACATTTTACAATTTCAGGTAAACACACCGTCATGTTTCCTCTTCTTCCACAATGTAACTGTACCTTTGTTTCATTTTTTGCTTTGCTAACTATGGCCATTAAGAAATAATAATTGTTACCTTGATAACTTTGGTCTGCACCTTATTAAACATATTCTCTGTTCTCTCCATCTCTCCTCCTCTCTGCAACCTGACTTAACCGTTTTCTTATTCTTTTCTTTCAGATGGAATAGTCCTAACCTGAGTCATCACCTCTGTTTCTCTCTTCACTCAGGTTTCTTGATAAACTTTACATAATCTAAAAGATATTTGTCCAATTTTGAAAAATCTATATCAGGTGAACTGAATAATTAAAAATATACTTACTGGAGTTTAGAAAAATGAGGGGGAATTTCATTGAAACCTATTGGGTGTTGAAAGGCCTAGATCGAGTGATGTGGAGAGGATGTTTCCTATAGTGGGGGGAGTCTGGGATTAGGGGGAACAACCTCAAAATAGAAGGACATCCATTTAGAACAGAAATGAGGAAGAATTTCTTTAGTTAGAGGGTGGTGAATCTGTGGAATTCATTGCCACAGACGGATGTGGATGCCAAGTTACATTTAAAGCAGAGGTTGAATAGTTCATGATTAGTTTTTGATCATCAAAGGTTATGGGGAGAAAGCAGGAGAACGGTGTTGAGAGGGATAATAAACCAGCCTTTATAGAATGGTGGTACGGGCTATTGGCCAAATAGCCTAATTCTGCTCCAATGTCTTATTGTCTTAAATTCAAAGATCACCAAAGGATTTTAGAGAATTATTTTTATTCTCTGATCTGATGGGTTCTATTTTGTTTTATCAGTTTCAAAATCAGTGGTCTCATCTCAAGCTGGTTTGCAAATAGCTGTACAGTTGGCACCTCATTCGGAAAATGTAATGTTCCAGAGGCAAATACATTGAATTATTTGTTTTTCAGAGCAGATAGCTCCAGATCAATCTCACTGAGCTTTGAGCATAAAAGCAATTGGGTTTTATAATAAAACAAGATTTGAGAAGATTAGAATATAAGCCACCATATAAATTACATTCAAGAAATAGAAATGGGATTTCTTTCTTTTGGTCATTTCTTGCCTGAACACGAAAGTCCAACAGGATAGGGTAAACAACATGATGACTCATACTGATGCAATGTGCAACCTGCATTTGTGTTCAAAATGGGGCGTTCTCTCTGTATCTTGGCAAACATTTTTCCATCTATCACTAAAATATCATTTATCTAAGATTGTGAGTAGCAGTGTAGAGAAAGGTCTTCCCTTAGAGCTGTAATTCTGATTTTTCGCAATACTTTGGTTTATGCTTGTTACTCAAAAGACATTTTGTATAGTGAGTATAATGCATTAATTGCAACTGCATCTTTATATGTGTGTTCCCTGAAATTATATTTCATTTCCCTTGAAATGACTTTACTTGTCCGGATGGCTATGATCTTTCTGTGGAGTGCTTTAGGATTTATTTTACCTTTAAAAGTGCCATCTTAAATGTTAATATTGTCATTTTTGTTCACTGGAGAAACTATGGAAAACACAAAACATTCATTGGACTGTTTCAAAGGGTAGGAAATAGCACACAACAGCAATAAACATCAACTAGCAACACACACAAAATGCTGGAGGAACTCAGCAGACTGGGCAGCATCTATGGAAAAGAGTAAACAGATGATGTTTTGGGCCGAAGCCCTTTAGCAGGACTGGAAAAAAAGAAGAGAAATCAGAAGGACTTCTCTCCCTTTCCAGTCTTGATGAAGGGACTCGGCCCAAAACGTCGACTGCTTATTTATTTCCACAGATGCTGCCTGGCCTGTTGAGTTCCTCCAGCATCGTGTGTGTGTTAGCTCTGGATTTCCAGTTTCTGCAGATTTTCTCATGTTTTTGAATATCAACTATTTCAGTTTTGTCAGTTGTATTATTCATCCCCTCTTGCACAAACAAACTGTGTCTTTATTGTTTGCCACCTACAAAATGCACTGTAGTTTCACACCTTGTTGCAATTGTGATTGTAGTTAATTAATGTTGGAGATTTGAAAAATACTGTTGAGGAAGCATTGATAACTAGCACGTTTATGATACATGATGTAGCCATGACAGTAGAGACACTGAATGCTTAAAATAATCAAACTTCAAATTTCAAAGTAAATTTATTATCAAAGTATAATGTCATAATATACCGGTGATATGTATATAAGTGATGGTGGGATATTCTTTGATAGCCTTTGTTAGTGTTGAAATTCTTGAAGGTTGTTAGATCTGCAGTCATTCGGGTAAATGTAAAATATTCCAACATACTCCCACTGTGCCTTGAAGGTAGCTGAGAGTCCCTCTTCTTAATATCTAAAAATCTTTAACCAATCATTTTGAATATATTCTATGCACCTGTGTGTACTTGTGCTTGTTTGTACGACAATAAAGTCAACTTTGATTTTGAGTAACTGAGAAGAGCACATTTAGGTGGTGAATTGCAGAGATTCACCACCCTCTGAGCGAAGTTTCTCCTCTTCTTGTTTTCAGACAGTGATTCCTGGATCAAGATAGGGTATTTGGAGACACCATCGACTCTTCATCTACTCTGTCAAACCCCTTGTATTTTTCAATGAGATCACTTCTCATTCTTATAAGCTCATGAAAGTGCAGATTTAGTCTGCTGAATCTCTTCCCACGAGACAAATCTGCCATTCTAGTCATCAACTTGGTAAACCTTTTCTTTATTACACATATCCTGTCTTGTGGAAAACAAATTGGCACAAAATATTCCTGATGCAGTCTCACTAGGGTCTTACATATTTGGATGCATATTGATGCAATTACAAAGAAGACACGTCAGTGGCTATATTTCATTAGGAGTTTAAAGAGACTTTGTATGTCGCCAAAGACTTTTGCAAATTTCTACAGATGTACCATGGAGAGCATTCTAACTGGTTGCATCACCATCTGGTATGGAGGGGCCACTGCACAGGATCAGAAAAAAGCTGCAGAAAGTTGTAAACTCAGCCAGCTCCATCATGGGTATTATATATATATTTCTTACTGTAATTTATTATTATGTCTGGCAATGTACTGCTGGTGTAAATCAACGAATTTCATGACACATGCCAGTGATGTTGAACCTGATTCAGAATAAGATGTCTATCTTCTACTCAAATCCCCTTGCAACATAGGCCATGATACCATTAGCCTTGATAATTGCTTATTGAACTTGCATATTAACTTTAGATGGAAAGAGAAACAGCTACCATTTCATGTCCTGGACACTTTATCAGAACAGGGAAAATGAGAAAAGAAGTTACAATTTGCACAGGAGATGGGGGTAGGGTTATGGGTTAAGTAAAAACAAAGGGACTGTCTCTGATAAGGTGAGACTAAATGGACTAATATTGCCAGACAGAGACACAAGAGACTGCATTTGCTGGAGTCTGGAAACAAATAAAATGCTAGAGGAAGTCAATGGGTTGGGCAGCATGTGCGGAGAGAAATGGACAGTCAAGTTTTGGGTCTAGACCCATCACCTGTTGCAGTTTGTGTAGAAGTTAGGATCAGATTATGCTCAATCTCTATATATTATTGTAGTACTAATATTACTATAGTCTGGCACAGCGGGCCATTCTATAGTTAGAGAAAAAGAACAAAAAAAGAACTGAACCAAAATGATAACAGGCAGAGATGTCCAGTTCTGATAAAGACAGAAAAGAAGTGAGTGACCTAAAGTTGCAGAATGTCATATTGACTCTAGAGGGATGCAATATGCCCAGGCAGAAGATATGCTGCTGTTCCTTAAGTTTACACTGAGTCGAGTTATAATAGTGCAGAAAGGCCCAGACAATAATCAATCTTCAGTTCTTAATACATAATAGAGTATTATCCCAGTATCAAGTTTAACAACCTCCTGGGTGACAGCTTACCTGAAGGTCTTCTGAAAGCCCATTTACACAATGTCCATTAGTTTATTCTTATCTATTCTACGAGTTAAAGCTCAAAGTATTCCAAGAAAATTGTCAGTTTCTCCTTCATAACCCAAGTGTTGATCTGTCTTCTTAGTGCTTTTCCGAGCATCTGTCATCACTTCCTTCATAATAGATCCAAGCATTTTCTTACTACTGCTGTTAGGCTAACTGGACCGTACACTCCTGCTCTCTTCCCTTTTTTCAAATGGTGGCTGTGCTAAGTCTGTTAGATTGGGTCTGAGTAACATTTTCAGCTTATCAGGTAGGAGTTGAGTATCATTCGGTTTGTCAGATAGAGGCAGAACAACATTAAATTTGTCAGCTAGGCCCTACGGTAATATTGAGTTTATCAGGTGGAGCCCAAGTGATGACACAGTTTTGATATAAAACATGTATAATATAGCAGTCATGCTATATAATTCCTCATAAAAAATCTGCTGGAATTTCAGATATAGGATTAGCTTTAAAAACCTTGAATATTATTTGCCTTATACATTAGCTTTCCTTCCAAATGTGACAAAACTTGTTGCTCTGTTCTTTTTGATCAGAGATAGTCCTATGCAATTAATTGATAAACGTATAAAATTGCTCAATCTCTGTCCTAGCAGCGTCCATACCCCTATTTTTTTTAACTAATTGACTCAGACTTGCTGTTAATACCTGCAGGAGTAGTGGATTAGTAATGCAGCACAAAAAAAGATAAGAACTGTGGAGATTAATACTTCGATGATGATTGGTTGAAAAGTTCAATTTTTTGTGTACACATAACATAAAGGAATATATCAGAGAACTTGCAGTTATTGGAAATCAGAAAAACTGCTGGTACTACAAACCTGAAATAAAAACTGAAAACACTAGAATCATTCCACAAGTTCATATGGTACCTATTGGAAGGGAAACAGAATTAACAATTCAGGGGGCAGCACAGGTCGTACTCCAGTGATCCAGGTTCGATCCTAACCTCAGGTACTGTCTGTGTGAAGTTTGCTTTCCCTCCATCTGATTGTGTGGATTTCCCCTGGGTTCTCTACTTTCCTGGTTGTTCGGTTAATTGGCTGCTGTAAATAACTCCGTAGTAGGTTGCCGTCGGAGGAATCAGTGAGTTAATACTGGGCACATAAGATACAATAAGTAGGGCAATGTCAATGATGCAACTGCTCTGAGAACTGGTGTTCACTCATGGGGGTGAATGGCCTTTAGCTTTGTCACAAGAAATAATATGAGCTTGAAGACACTTCATCAGAAAAAGCCAGAATGATCAAGTTTTAATTTTCAGAGATTGGGGTTGATGGACACATAAGATAAATGTGTTATCTCTGACATGGTGTAGGCTGGGTTCCAAAGAAGATTTCAGTGAAGCTGTCTGATTAATAGATAAATGAGGTCCATTACGATGACTAGGTTATGTTCTAGAGAGAGAGAGAGAGAGAGAGAGAGAGAGAGAGAGAGAGGGGGGAAGAGAGAGAGCAAGAGAGAGTAAATGAGGCAGAGACAGAGTGAGAGAGAAAACGAGGCAGAGAGAGAGATAGAATGAGATGGAGGGATAGAAAGAGAGAGAGAGTGAGAAAGAGTGAGGTAGAGAGAGAGTGACAACAAGAAAGAGAGGGAGAATGAGGCACAGAGAGAGAGAGGGAGAGGGAGAACGAGTCTGTGAGAGAGAAAATGAAGCTGGGAGAGAGAGAGAGAGGGAGCAGGAGGGAGAGAAAGAAAGGGAGTGAGAGAGTGATGCAGAGAGAGAAAGAGAGAGAGGGAGAATGAGGAAGAGAGGGAGAAGGAGAATGAGGCAGCGAGAGAGAGAGAGAGAGGGAGAGAGAGAGAGAGAATGTATAGCTATGAAATTCCAATTAGAGTTGCTGTGGCAATTAGTTCTAAAAGGAGAAGGCTACCCAGCATATCGAGGTAAAGACAGAAAAAAATAACATTGTTATAATTACAAGGGGAGAATATTACTGCAGATAAAAGAACAGAAACTGTTAAAAGCCCTTTGTACATCAGTCATCATCTGTGCAAATGGAAAGTTTGTTAATACTTCAGATTGAAGACCCTTCATTGAAAATCAGAACTGGGAAGGGAAGATATTAAAAAAGTAGTTTTAATTTCAGGGAACACACAGAAAAATGCTGGAGGAACTCAGCAAATCAGGCGGTATCTATGGAGGAGAACAAACAATCAAAATCTTGGCTCAAAATGTTTACTCTTTTTTCCCCTCCATGATGCTGCCTGAATTGCTGAATTCCTCCAGCACTTTGTGCGTGTTGCTATCCAGCATCTGCAGTATCCCATGTCCTTAATTTGAGGGAAGTTAAGGAGAAGAATAGAAGGACAGAATAACTACCTGAGGTAAAAAGAGGACAGGGGGTCCTGCTGAGAAGTAAGTTAATGAGGAGCAGTTACAGGGTAATACGATAGGCAAACAAGTGTGATATCTTCATAAGTAGCACGGTTATGGAGCATGCTCAGGACATTGAGGTGTACCAATAGAGAAAGAAAGATAAACTGAGCCCATATTGCAGATGGAATGCTTGCCGCAGAACAGCCAGTCATGTTACAGATAGAGAAAATAACTTTCCTGAAGCTGGAGAATTTGACATTTAGTTCAGAAGAGCCCAGGCAGAATTTCGGGTTCTGATCCTCAAGATTATGTTGAACCTTTGCAGAAAGTCACAGGCGGATAAGTCAGAGTGATAGAATCTTATTGGAAGTGATGGAAAGCACAAAGGAATGTGGAAATGGTTTAAAAGAAGACGAGTATTATGGAAACTCTATCCTTGCTCTAGCTAGAAGGAGAGCAGGTAAGAACAGGACACAGAAACAAAGTTCAGAACTCTGACCACTAAGGACAGAGGAAGACATTTCAGGGGCCTCTGTATGGAAAGTCTTATCACTGGAGCAAGTGTAGTGGAGATAGAGGAACTGAACAAATGAAAGTAAGTGGGAGGAATTGTAGTCAATATGGCTGTGGGCATGTGTGGGCTTGCAGACAAATTAGTGATATTTGTAATTAATCTTTTCCAAGGAGAAGCCTAAGGGATTCTACAGATATGTTATGAACAAAAGAATTGCAGGGGACAAAATTGGTCCTCCAGAAGATCAGAATAGTAATTATGTGTGGAATCAAAACAGTTGGGGAGATCTTAAGTTTTTTTTTGCATCTGTATTTACTCAGGAGTCAATAGATACAAGGTAAAGTGGCATCAACTTCATGAATCCTGTACAGATTACCGAGGAGGAGTGGTTGCTATCCTGAGGCAAATCAGAGTGGATGAGTCCCCAGGACCTGACAAGGTGTTCCCTCGGACCCTACAGGAGGCAAATGCAGAAAATCCTGGGGCCCTAGCAGAGATACTTAAGTCATCCTTAGCAACAGGAGAGGTACCAGAGGATGGGAGGGGAGCCAAAGTTGTTCCACTGGGCTCTAAATATAGACCAGGAAATTATAGCCCAGTGAGTCAGAAATTCATAATGGGAATGGTGTTGGAAGGTAGTCATAAGGACTGGATATAAAGTTTGTCCATCATCATCGATGAAGACCTCGACACCATTAGTACTTTTTACGAGGTCGAGTTGCTAGCTTGACACTCGACCTAGCACAGATGGAAAGCATGCCCGGGAGCGGTTCGACTGGATTCGAACTCGGGAACCTTCACTCCCGGAGTCCGGCGCCAATGTCACTGAACCACCAGTCGGCTTGATGGTGTCGAGACTAGCACTTGTTTTGGATTTAAGTGAGGGAGAGTTGCGCAGCATCAGCATCGCTCTCTCTTCCCAATTCCCATCTGGATCCAGTGGCGAGACAAGAGTCGAGATGGCTGGAGATGGTACTAGGCGCAGTGGATGACCAGGACATCTTCTGTGTCTTGTCCTGCTGTACACGTTCCACGACACTTGCAGAGACCGCCTTCTTGACCGGTAGACCTTCCATTGGTCTCGTCCGCTCAATCCACTGGAGTCTGTCTTCACATGCTGGGATAGACAACTCCCTATCCCACCGAGGGATTGAGACTCATCGGCTACCCTCACCTGGTTTAGCCGGCTTGTCGAAGCCGTTACCCGGGGTGTGGCCCCTGTCGCATGCAAACAGCCACGGGGAGCCGCAGGTGAGAGCTGAGTGCCAGGTGGGGACCAAAGGTGGACGAACTGCCCTGAAAAGGACGTGACATGTTCCCCCACCAGAGGTGCTACCCCTCCCTGACGCCCCATGCACTCCAGGGACTGGATATATAAGTATTTCGATAGACATGGACTGCTTAAGGATAGTAATAAGGAATAAGCATAAGGATAAGGAAAAAGGATAGAACTCCTGTGACACCACTGGTGCCAAACTGCATCAATCTTGATCATTCCTTTGGAATCATCAGCTGCGTGGAGAGGGGGGAGCCTGTACCACAGTTTACTCTCCACATCCTACTGCCTTGGTTTGGACACTAGCTTCTGTACCATGTTGACAGCTGGAACGCCAAATTCATGGTTGACCCTTACCAATGGAGGGCCCTCATATAATGTGGAAACAAACTCTTCAGTCCACTGGTCCATGCCAATCAATATTTCCATCTGAGTCAATTCCATATGTCCGTGTTTGACCCATTGCCCTCTAAACCTTTCCTTTTCAAGCACCGGTCAAAGTCTTTTTTAGAAGTTGTTAATAATAATTGTCTCCTTCAATAAATCTGAGGAATAGATCTCAACAGGACATTGACTTAATCATCCCCGATATACGACACAGGAAATGAACTAGTACTGGCTGATGATTACTTAAAGACCATGTACTCTCTGCACAATCCACAGTAAAGGTCCAGAGCAGGGGTTCCCAAACTTTTCTATGCCATGGACCAATACCATTAAGCAAGGGATGTGTGGACTCAAAATTGGGAACCCCTGCTCCAGAGAATTCCCTTGAAATCAGTAGTAGTACCATTTGATGCGACGTTTTAGGTAATGAAGTGACCATTGTTCTTGATATCATCTAAACTGAAACTTCATAAATCTGAGCCAGAAGGTTTGAATTTTTCCCGAGTATCCAGGTGCTCAAAAATTGAGATCACTGCCACTATTACACACCAACTAAGTTGTACAGTATTTTGTTCTGTTTTCTATTTATTTACTAAATGTGATGCATCACTGATGTTTTATACTTCTTAACATTGCTTTTGCAATGTCTTTTGTCTGTGATTGGGTCTGTTTGAAATCGATTTTAATGAAAAACGCTAACCAAAATTAATCCACTTTCACGAAATGATGAAAATCCACTTTGTCAGAGGACACACTTCAAATTTGGCAGAAGACTCATCAATTTATGATTGTATGTCTGAGCAGCTGACTATTTTTAGATGGTTGCTGACTCAGACTTTGAGCACATGAAAAGCTTGATTCTGTACTTTGGATATGTGCCTGACACATCTAACACTTTTTGAGATGTTCCAAATTGGAAATACTTAAGGTAATCTTTATTTATATTTATATAAAACAAATATTGCAATATTTAAAAATGAAATATTGTGGACTGAATCTTGAATGAATACAATTACATCAGCTTGTGAAAAATAATTCTGGTGAAGAATGTTCAATTTTTGTTTCAAGATTCAAGATTATTTAATGTCATTTCCAGTACTCAAGTGTAAAGGAGAACAAAATATTTGTTACTCCAGATCTGATACAGCACAAAAGAAAACAAAAGAAAGTTGATATACATGGACTGATTGCATGTCTGTAAAGTGACATTAGGCACAGGAGTGTCTGTACTTAAGGTGACCCTGACAGGAAATGATAAAGTAGTAGTGGATGGGGGCGTGGATGGGGGAGTTCGTGAATGGAGGAGTTGTTCAACCTTACTACTTGCAAAAAGTAATTGTTTTTGAGTCTGGTGGTCCTGGTGTCAATGTTACGTAGCTTCCTTCCTGATAAGAATGGGACAAACAGTCCATGAGCAACTTGGGTAGGATCCTTTATGATGTTATTGGCCCTTTTGCAGATATTTATAGGATTATTTATAGGATATTGTGATTTCCTATAATTTATATAAAATTCAATGAACATTTTGTTTTCTAATGCCAGATTTAAAGCTCTGCTCTCTTGTGAGTGTAGTAAACTTGAAAGGAAATAAATCTAATTCAAACCTGCAGATTACTGTTTGTTTTAAGATATTGCTCAGTTTTAAGCCTATTTTACTGGCATCATAGGCACTTCATAATTCCACTGCTGGAACTCAAAGCAGGGCTTAATAAACTTGACTCTGAAGATTGCTTGCAGTGCTGTTCCTTTTGAGTAGGAATGATGCATAGAATTTGGAACAGTGGGTGTATAATTTTAACACTGAACGATACAACTTTGACTATGATCTTTGAGTCATTGATACGTGTATTGATATTGATAAGTGTATGGGGTGTCAGGGAGGGGTAGCACCTCTGGTGGGGGAGCACATCGCGTCCTTTTCAAGGTGGTTTGTCCACCTTTGGTCCCCACCTGGCACTCAGCTCTCACCTGTGGCTCCCCGTAGCTGTTTGCATGCGACAACGGCCACATCCTGGGCAACAGCTTCAACAAGCCAGCTAAACCAGGTGAGGGTAGCCAACGGGTCTCAAACCCTCGGTGAGATAGGGAGTTGTCTATCCCAACATGTGAAGACAGATTCCGGCGGATTGAGTGGACAAGACCAATAGAAGGGCCAACGGTCAAGAAGACGGTCTCTGCAAGCATTGTGGAATGTGTAGAGCACGACTAGACACAGAAGACGTCCTGGTCATCCACTGTGCCTAGTCCCATCTCCAGTCATCTCGACTCTTGTCTTGCCACTGGATCCAGATGGGAATTGGGAAGAGAGAGTGAGGCTGACGCTGCGCAACTCTCCCTCACTTAAATCCAAATCATGCGCTAGTCTCGACACCATCATCATCATAATGGTGTCGAGGTCTTCATCGACGTCAATGATGGATGAAGAACAACATGTGGATTACACAGCAAACACAGCAAAATCTTTAGTTTTGGAAATCAGGTTCCATATTCTGATGAAACAGCGCAAATGAAAAACAAAATGGGAATCTGACCATGTGATTGACTATTTTGGTAAATAAAGTTGAGGAAGTGTGGTTCTCTTTTCTCCTGGTACTGTTATGGTCAGTGATCACAATGGCATTGTAACTTGAACCCAATTTACATATATAAAACCATAAGACAATCAAACATAGGAGCGGAATTAGGCCATTCGGCCCATCGATACCCCCACACCAATCCCCCCAACCATGACTGTTTCAAACGGGTGCAACTGTTTTCCATTACCATATATAATCTGCTTCCAAAGCAATGTTATTGTCAACCTTATCCCACGAATTAACCTGCAAGAGAAAGATGAAGGTCAGGGCATCAATTTTCTTTGATCCTTTATGTAAAATTACAAGCAATACTTGTTGAGTGTTTCTCTTTCAGCGCTGTCAATGACACTGGAGTTTTAGCCTAACGTAGACAACAACTCTGCTGAGGAACATAACACTATTATGATTGTTTACATGTAAAGTATTGTGGTAGAAATGTAAAATTTTTGCTTCCTTAGCCGGGGGCAAGTTGAAGATACAATGCATTTGTGCAGGCCAGTAATGGAAATTCTCAGTCCCTGATTTATAAGGGCCATTTTCAGTCATCCAGCAAGTCCTGCAGCCAGAAGGTAAGTAGTGAAATGTGACTTTGAAGCACAGCATTACTACAGTCAGCAGCTTCATTTGTTCATTGCCCTGGAATCTGAACTACGATGTAAATGGGATCAATTTGACAGGACCAGAAGGCAAGGCTATTACAGAAGAATGAAATAGATATGTAATATATATGCAACATTTCATCCTCACTGCAGTCTGTGCTATGTAGACAGATCTTTGGCACAGATTAGCGGGATGTAATGGAATAATTGTGGTATTAGATAAATATTTCACCAAGCCAATATCTGAAGATTTGTCAGAATTTCCTGTTCCTATTTCAAGGATTAGTTTTTTTTTTCAGTGGTGCATCAGCAAATTAAGTAAAATTGTTCGTGTACTTGCTATTTAATTTGAACCAAATTTCTTAGTCTCTAAGAAAAATAGAGTATATTTCATTTAAGACTCCTATTATGTATTTTGATTTCTGCTTAGATCAGTTATATTGGATTGAGAAATAATTACTGTCAAAACTTGACCCTGTTGGAGTTCAAAGGATCATAATATTCTCTGCTATGATAAGTTGTTACCAAGGCAGATATGAAGACTGCTTAAAGATTTACTTTTGTTTCATCGCTCTTCCTAATGTCCTACCGCAGAGACTGGAAATCAGTGACACCAACCTGACTATAAAATCCACATTCCCTTACAATTAAAGTTCCATCGTTATTCAAATACCGTCACCAGGGTCCGATGATTTTATTTTTTAATGAGGTGATCCTCTGTCTCAGGTACTGAAAAACACCATGAGAAACATATCAAAAATAAATGTCAGAGCCTTTGTTCAGGAGCATCATGTTAAAGGAAGGCTTATGAGAGTAGCTATAATACATAATTTCAGAGAGATGAAGAACAGCACTGCAGAGCACGTTGTGACTGTGCATAATCAGTGTGGACATTTTCATTATTTGCATCATACTAGAGCTGCTGTTTCAGTGGAAAACATAAAACAATATTTTGCCTTATTCATTCTCATGGTTTGCATTCTGTCATGAAAGCTAGAATTGATTATATATCGCTGCATCAGGTAAGGACAACGAATATCCTATCCTGAGTAGCACAAGGAAGCAGATGGTCTGTTACTATTTGATAGTTTCATGGCCACCAATGCTGAAGCTGTGTTTTTATTCCTAATTCAACTTTCTTAATCCAGAGATTTAAGTGGAAATGGAGAGATTTCAACTTAAAGCTCTGGTTTAAGAGCTCAAGCCTGTGAATGTAATTGTTTTAACCACTCTACCACTGTTCCTTAGAGTTTGAAGCAGCTCAACATGTTAAAGCAGCTCAAAATCCTTCTAAGTGCCATAATAATATCCAAACTTAAATGAGGAAAGTTTGGTGCTATGGTCTTTGCATAGCATTAAATTCCTCAATGACTCTTGAGTATTATTCTGTTCTTCTAACTTTTCAATGGATTAATTAACCACAGCATCCACACAATTTGATATCTCTACAGGTACCCTGGGCCATCTGTCAATAGATGCAATAGATGGAAAGAGAACCCATGTTGTATTTCCAGCAGGGCAAAGAACTGGTTTTAGTTAAAATGAATTCATGTTCTCCTGTGTGAAATAACTTCAAGCTCCATGTTACAGATAATAAAACAAAATGTGATTCCTTCAATCCCATTGTAGAAAGCAGCAAAGTTGGATAATGAATATGGATACAGACAGTAAATATGCATAGGGCATTGGCAATGTTTATAGCTTTCTGATTCAAGAATTTTTAAATCAAAATTAAAAGCTATTGCATCTTTTCAGAATAGTCTTCACGAGAAAGTAGAATTTTTTGGAGCATCTCAATAGATGTTAAATTGTAATGCCAAAAGAGAAAATGATGAAAATACCCAATTAGTCAGTCAGTTTCCAAAGAGAGAGAGCCTTAATGTTTCAGATTGTTTTCTGATTTTCTTCGGAAATGAGGAAAGCTAAAGAGAAAATAAACTGATAAGATGCAGAGGAAGTGGAAAGGGGAGGAGAGATGTAGGTTGGAGATATCAAAAGGCAAAGAGGTTGATCGAGTAAAGTAATGTAGGGCTAGAGAACTAGAATTCTTATCAGAAAATACTGAAGAGTATCCAGGGACTGCTAGATGTCTGACGTTTTATTTTCTGAAACTGTTTAAGTCAATTTTTGTAGTTGTTTTCTGGTTTTCTTGCCACATTTATTTCAACTCTTTTGCAATGAAACATCCTGATGAATTTACATCAGATTCATGCACCTGCAAGAATGTTTATCCTTGTCATAAAATCTTGATATATTATCCATAACAGTAATATTCCCAGGAAATGAACTGCAAACATCCCAATAAATTAAGTTTTCTCGTGCCCCTTAATCCTTCCAGTATATAGAGCAAAGTGCTCTCTGCTCTGATGGTTACTGGCCAGAGGTCCTGAACAACATTGACCTTGTTTTTGGGCCACTTGTGTTAGTCCTGTTGCATGGTATATCATTTGTAATTGCAAATGAGTTGCTGAGAAGCCTGATTTTTATTATCTCTAAGCAATATATATGCATTTCAATAGGACAGATGACTTACTTGTTTAAACTACTTTGAATGGCCAGGTCATACCTTGGCTAAAATGCCTCTGATTTTTAATTACAGGCTGCCCCTGAGTAAATTAAAGTCACTATAAATAATACAGCCATAGTATGCATAATTTCTCATTCCCCTTGTGCAATGAGGACCTTGAGAGTAAAATCAGAAAATCCTGGAGGTTCTCAGCAGGTCAGACTACATCTGTGGGAAGAGAAGCAGAGTTAATATTTCAGACTGAAAACTCTTGGTCAGATCTTTATCAGTTCTGGCAAAGGGTGTTCAACCTGAAAGGTTAACTCTGTTTCTCTTCCACAGATGCAACCTGACCTGCTGTGGATTTCCAGAATATTTTGTTTTGTTTTAATTTTTCAGCATCTGCAGATTTTATTTATGATTTTTACTTACTGGGGCATTGGAGAACATCCTGTTTATAAAACATTTCATTGTGAAATCTCCACATGTTTCTAATGACTTACCTTCAAATTCATAAACAACCATTTTCTCGGAGGATAAACACAATATCTAATACTTAGAGCACACAAAGAACCATTTTTACACCACACATCCAGCAATAAATTTGCTGTTAATTTGCCTGATTTTCATTTTGTTTTAATGATTTGCTAACTGGATGATACAAAGCAATGGCTGAGAATGGTTCACTTGCTATTTAGTTATCAAGATCTAGGAACTTGTCAGCTGAAAGTAACTGGATGTTTCTACAAATCCTGGAAATGGTCAATAAGCTAATTGCTGGGCTCTTTGTTGCAGGCATGAGCAGTTGAATTAATTTTGTCTTGTGCACACCCAGTTGTCAGCATTCTAGAGCAGTGAATATGGTGAAATAAGCTCCTTAAAATACTTGCCTCTTTCTGAATAAGTGGAAGATTTTAATATATTTACTGATTATATATTAGATTCAACGGATCATATTAATTGTCTTTAAAATCTATTTGACACAGGTATCTTAGATGAGACCTTGACTTTGTGAAGTGAGGGGAAGGATTCATGACAGTGCACTTTTGACGAAAATAGAAAATAAGAACAAAAGTTACGGTAGTGTAGTGGTTAGTGTAACGTTATTCCAGCACAAATGACCTGGGTTCAGTTCCCACCACTGTCAGTAAGGAGTTTGCAGTTCTCCTTGTGACTACATAGGTTTCCTAAGGGGTATGGGGTATGGGTTAGTAGGCTAATTGTTCCCGTGGATATAATTGGGCGGTGCAGGCTTGTTGGGCAGAAGGGACAGTTACAGTGCTGTATCTCTAAATCTAGTCCAAAGAGTAGCCAGCAATTAGAACTCATCTTTAGACATGCAATAAATGACGAAGTAATTCCAGGAGGAAGGCTGAGCAATATCAATAAATCTCAGGCAGAAAGAATTGGCAACGTTCAAGCCCAGCCTGATAAATGGCAGGTAGCATATGAACCTCACTAAATGTCAGTCGATGAGCATTTACCACAAGGTAGAATTGAACCACTACTCTTTGAAATTCAATCACATTACCATCACTGACATGCCAGAAATGTACCTGGAATAAACATGTGCTTACTGTTCCTCCAAGAGAATGGCAGAGGCATATATTCTGTAGTAAATGACTCAGTCTCTAATTTCCTTTAAGCACTTACTTGATCTATACCTAAAATCGAGGCAAGAAGACTGCAACTAGTGGGGCACTGTCTACGCCACCCCAAGCTACCTGCCAGCCTAGTCATCATATGGGAGACCAAGCACGGGAGGATGAACCCTGGGCGCCCTCCCAAGACTATGGTCAACACGCTCCTAGAAGACAGCGGCGCGGCTAACGTAGATGAACTGAACACACTAATGAGGGAGAGGGAGATGTGGAGAGTCTGTCATTGTTCCCAGTGCCGGCTCCCTAGGCCTGCATTGACGTAGTGGTAGTAGTAGTGATTTACACCTCATGGCTAAGTTGGAACATTCTCCATTTGGTTGGATGAAGCTTGACACCATCCAGGACCAGACAGCCCAGGCAATTGACTCAGGCTGCAAAGACACGCCACGTATCATGCACCTTGCCAGAGTGCACTGTCTGTGGTAGCAAAGGTCACTGTGGCCCTGAAAGGTCCACCACAGCCACAACAGCTGTCTGTGAAATACACTGCAGCTGATGATCCCTTCCAGAGGACCTGCCAAACCCAGCATCTTCAATGGCTGAAGAGCAGGAGCAGAGCCAGCAACTGCAAAATTCCCTTGGATTCAGTGACGATAAACAGAGGCAAAAGAAGAGGTGTATGCTTGCATCATTTGCTGGATGAGGGGGAAGTAGGATGCGAGAAAGTGGATTAATTGACAGCTGGTGCCCTATAAGATGCTATTTCATAACTATAACTCTTAAATCCTGGATCATCTGGCATCCAGTTGCTCAGAAATCCTGCTGGTTTGACAGCTGGGTCATACAATAGTCTAGAACGAGGGGGCTTTCTAACCTGGGATCCAAAGACTCTTCGCTTGATGGTATTGGTCCATGGCATAGAAAAAGTTGGGAACCCCTGGTCCAAAACATGAGCTGGAGTTCCAGATGTGAGTGATAATGTGCAGACAGAGTTGGGAGTCTGCTGAGTAGCTCAGGCATCAGCTGGGACTGTGGACAAGTTGGGTTGATGGACCAAGGTTTGGTACCAAAACACCAGAGGCCAGAAACTTGGAAAGGTTTTTAACTAAAGCTGCGATTCAGGGTGCCTGTATGTTTCTGTCACTTTTAAACCAGCGAGATTTATTGGGAAAATCTATTATATTACTGTGTAATTAATTTCATTTCATTGGGAAAAATATATTACTGTGCAACATGTACAATATGAAATAAAATGTGTTTTGATTATTAATAGGAGTAACAGGAGTAATATCCAGGATTTTCTATGGAAAATCTGCTCTTCCAGCACTACCCCTCAGCTGTCATCTGCACGTGTCATCTGTAAGCTGCAGTTCGATAATTGAGGTTGGAGTGAGTTCCTGAAAACAATAATGTGATCATTGATATTACATTTACAGAAACAAAAACAATCTCTCTGAATATGCACCTGATTTGAATGGGAAATATTAATGTGAGTCACGTGATCTTCCTGGTTTCCTTTTGGTGATACGGGCACAAACGAAGAATAGTGTGACATTGTGAGGGAGTGTGATAACTGAAGCTTATCCCAGGAGATGTATGGCCAGCACCAGTTGGTTTCTATTTTATGGGTTAACAAACTCAACCAGAAACAGGTTCAGGAGTTTGTCTTAGCAATTTCAGGCCCAAGAAAATTCAGACACAAGACTCAGGGGAGTGGGGTTGGGGGAAGACTTTGTTTTGTATCGTGAAGCACAGGAAGAAAAATAAGTAAGATCATAGAGAGACTGAGGAGCCATATAGAACAAAGAGCTGAGGCTGAAACTGTGTTAGAATTGGAAAAATAGAGGTCAGTGCCATTTAGCAAATGCGGTGAGAACCGGTTAGAAATTTGACTGCTAGAGATTGGTAGGAGTAAAAGGGGGAGGGTTGTATATCTGGGAGGTGGTACAACTGAGAGTTGGGGAAATAATCAGGTTTTTGGAAGTCGGTTTTAATGGCTGGTGGGTTGAGTAGATTTGCAATGGGAAGTTTGATTGGCACATATGGGAGTATTGAATAGAGAAATGGTGGGTGGGCTAGGTGGGGGTGGCAGAGTGAAATGATCCAAGCAAGAGCCAATAAACAAAATTAATTCAGGGAGACTCAACTGAGTTACCAGTACTGGGTTTAGTGTCTGCTCAGGCCAGTAACGAAGTTGTAGCCCTAGCCCTAAAGCAAGCCCAGGACAGCATGTGAATGAAAATAATGGAAGTAGCAGCCAGACATGTATTACATGAATGTTGATGATTGTTGTGCATGTTTGGATTGCTCTGTACACCAGTGCATTAGGCACACGGCAGATCCAGAGGTAAAATACACGTGGTAGGTCCCAATATTTCATTATGTTTTACTTTCAATTAACATTGAACTGCATGGAACACATAAAATATTGGAGCAGTTCTCAGAGGTAAATTTATGTTCTCTCTTTCTTATTCTGGTAATTCAATAATTATCAATTTAGAGATGACTCCGATCACTTGGTTAGGACCCTTCAACACTATAAAATTCTTATTTTTGTCTGTATGTCTCTTGTCTATAATAATTTTTATTTCGGTTCCTGAAGTTGTGAGGGTGTGCAGTATCAGAGGGATTTTTTTCTAAATAAATTTCAAAAGAGAATGTTTCAAAGAGAACACTTCAGAATTATTTTTTTAAGTGACCTTGTTTACTCTGTTTCCCGTAACACTGTATTTTTCAATTCATTATTAATTTAGACTGCAATAGAACATGATCAGTAGAGAAATAAATCTATTTATATCTTCAGGGGATATTTTAATAAAGGATTTGTCTCTCGGTATATAAGTTCCCTATCAGTGCCAAAGGCCTCGTCAAGGTCACCTTGCCAAGGAACAAAAACCCAGTGAATATATATGATTTGTCTGGTATTTGTCACTTATTAATATTAACTTTTCTTTTAGTTCATGCTGAAGGTGTTTTTGTCTAGAATTAAACTGCATATTTTAATAAGAGGAAAATCAGTAACTGTGCTCTGCTCTATGCAGGAATTGTGTAAGCACTGCATTGCAGTACTTTAAAGCAACAGCATTCCCTATGGTCAGTTATACTTCACATTCTGAATATCAGGACTCTTCAATTACAGACATAGAACCATAACCTTTCCCTCACATTATTCTCTCCACAGCTTACGAACTTCAAATAACTTCTCAGCCTTTGTTAATACAATTTAAGATATTTTTTTGAGATTTTGATGAACTTACCTAGTATTATTCAACAGTTAACCTAGTCAGTGCCAGCAATGCTTGGATACAATATATTCTGTAGAACACTTGTAATTTTGTCTGTGCACTTGTATAAAAATACTGTTATACATAAAGTAACTCAAGGTATTTGGACACAAAGCTTGTTTCCATAGCTTTTAATGTTAGAAGAATGCCAGACAAACATTACCCTTGTGCAAGTATGTTCCCGTGCAGGAAAGCTCCTATGCTGACACAATTTGGTGAGATAGAATGTGAATTTATTTGAAACATTGTAATAAATAGTTGTTAAGGGTTTTGTTGTCCATTCTCACCACAGAGCACTAAGTGCCAAAAGGTAGAAAGAAGACCTCGCCTTAACTTTACAACACAAAACCACCACATTGTTCAGCAGAACAGTACAAAGTGACTTTCACGATTTGCCTCTCAGGATGAATGTGTCTTATATTTCAGTAAATGCACCTGTCATGTCAACCTTTGGCTGACATTACAGACACACTTAGAGAAATATAAGGCACATCCCCACAGTGATAATTATGACCTTGAGTAATTGAGACACTGTGTGACCTGTTCTCACATTTTATAATGATTGCTACTTCAACTGTCTGCACAGTCAGTTCTAATCAAATCAGATCTACCCATAACATCCAACTGTATTAAGACAACAACTGCTTCCAGAGACTTAAGACATCCCTGATGAACAAAAGTCAAAAGAGCAGAGGTTGACTCTTCCCAATCACTTAAGGAAACAAATTCCTTAATTACCATGTAAGACAATATAAATGTTTTGTTGAAAATTAAAAATTCATTAGAAGGCATACACAAAATTCTGGAGGAACTCAGCGGTCCTGATGAAGGATCTCAGCCCGAAATGTGGGTTCTTGATTCCTTTCCAGAGATGCTGTTTGACCTGCTGAGTTCTTTCAGCATATTGTGTATGCTACTCTGAATTTCTAGTATCTGCAGAATTTCTTGTGCTTATAGTTCACTGGAAGGAATCATTTACAATGTTACTATGCATGGTGACTTGTCTATGTATTACTCCTGTGAAATCTGCAGAGGAGAGCAAACTCTCTGAAGACTTGCAAAAGTGCACATGAACATTCCAGTCATAAATCATGGCAAAATTAAATGATGCCTTTATAATGATGAACTAATAACATTCTAAGTCTTTCATCATCATTATTATGTGCCAGGTCGTATGATGTGGGTGATCATGGTCTTCCATCTGCCTTTAATCTGCCTGTGGGGAAAAGCCCCTTCCTACTCTTCTCCAGCTATGAGTATCATTGTTCTTGCCATTTTTTTGTTCAGAAGTGGGTTTGCCATGGCCTTCCTCTGGGCAGTGTCTTTACAAAACGGGTGCCCTCAGCCATTATTAATGCTCTTCAGAGATTGTCTACCTGGTGTCAGTGGTCACATGACCAGGACTTGTGATATGCACCAGCTGCTCATATAACCATTTACCACCTGCACCCATGTGACCCTGATCAGGGGGCTAAGCAGGTGCTACACCTTGCCCAAGAGTGAGCTGCAGGTGAGCGAAGGGAAGGAGCACCTTACACCTCCTTTGGTGGAGACGTATCTCCACCCCGCCACCCTTTCTAAGTCTTCAGTGTTTCCTAGCACACAAATTTGTCTCAGCAGGATGTTTCAATAAAGATGGAGAATCTTTGCATACACTCTTCTGGATAGAATTGTCTAAGCTGGCCAAGACATATCTAATCAAAAAAAGATTAGGATCATGTCTGCTGCCTATTGTTCGCTTTGCTCTTGATGACATCAATGAAGTGAAAGTGGAGAGATGTGCCAGATCACCTGCTGATGCTGTTGTCTGCATTTCGTACTGAGAATCAAACACATATTCTCCTCCTATAATTATCAACTACTTAAAATTGCAACAGAATATTCCGAACTTCAAGATTTAGGAAATGCAACATTGCAGTGTCAAATGTGGATGAGCTAAACCTAGATAAATCATTGCTGACCCAATCAAAATCGTTGATTCCTTAAACTTACAAATGCTGGAGGTTGTACAAGCATCTTGGGATGCGGGTGCGGGGTGGAGGAGTGGGGGGGGGGGTGGTCAGATGTGGAAGAGTTTTTTAGTTTAGTTTTCTGTAACTAATCACTTCCTGGGGTGATTACTGTTTATAAACAAAATTGTCAGGCCTAGATGTTACATGCTAAGTTATTGTAGGTACAAGTTTTTTATGTGTGTACTATGAGAATATACTGTAGAAACTAGTGTATACCCTTTTCCCCCTTATGTTGTGTCTGTCCTCTCTTCAGTGTGTGTTTTTGTGTGTGTGTAAGGTGTGGCTATATAGGAGGGGCAGAGGTTGGTGGTGGAGCATATGGATGAAAGCTCTACTCAGGATTCCTTAACTAAATTTTCATGGTTCAGTTTGTGCACAGTTTACCAGAAGGAAGTTGAAAATAAGAAGAATTGTTGTCTATGAAGGTGAAGGGAGGCACCATGAAGGTCCTTTCCAATTATGGTTAATGACAGAAGGAAAAGAAAAAACATATCAAAAGTACTGATCCAGCAGATAATATCATTATAATAAAATGCAACAGATGGAAAAGTTGGGAAAATAGATTAAACTCTTTAAAGAAAATGAGGTGGTGGCAAATACTGAACTGTCTACAGTAGTTTTACTTTTTGTACATAACTCTATTCAGATTCAGATTCATTAAATAGAAAGATAGATACTTTATTGACTTCAAAGGAAATTACAGTGTCGCAATAGTATTACAAGTGTTCAAGTATACAAATATTAGATATGTAATAAAATAAATTACCTTTAAAAAAGATGTACAAGATTTACAACTCAAAGATTACAAGATTTACATGATTTCCAAGTTCACACTGATAAGATGGTAGTGCAAGAATTACTGTAATATTATACAGTAATGGGTGCACATTCACACCATCCAGCTAAGAAGTATTGGTAGTATTGTGCAATATTGCAAAGGGCATTCATGATAGCTGTGTATGGCAAACAGAGCTAAACAGAGCTTACACAGCTCTGGTAAACTTAGGTTAATAATCATCTAACAGGACATCCCCAGCTTTAGGTTGACTCATTACAGAACCTAATGGCTGGGGGTAAGAATGATCTCATAGTATTTTGGGAGCAGTGCAGTTGTCTTAGGCTAATGCTGAAAGTGCTCCTCTGTTCAGCCAAGGTGCAGTGCAGAGGGTGAGAAACATTGTCCAGAATTGCCAGGATTTTCTGGAGGGTCCTTTGTTCTACCACAGCCTCCAGTGTGTTCAGTCTGACTCCCATAACAGAGCTAGCCTTTCTAATCAGTTTACTGCCTCTGCCCCAGCACAACACTGCGTAGAAGGTTGTACTGGCAACACCAGATTGGAAGAACATGTGAAGGAGAGGCTTGCATACGGCAAAGGATCTCAATCTCCTCAGGAAGTAGAGGCGACTCTGCTCCTTCTTGTACCCAGCCTCTGTGTTGGTGCTCCACTCACCTGTACATCGAAACATCCAGTGAATTGTGTTGTTTTCATTAAGAACCAACACAACGTAGGGCAGCCCACAAGTGTCACCATACATTCTGGCACCAATATTACCTGTCCCCCATGTTCACAGAACAGCACATGTACAACAGAGCAACAGCACAACAAGCCCCTTTCCTTCATCCTTCCCACCCATATTCACATCAGCTCCAGGATGGATTGTCTTCGGCCTCCAGCCTCAGCGGACTCGGACAACCAGACACTGGGCCTTCGACTTCCACAGCAGACTCACAGGTCCAGGGCTTCGGCCATCAGGCCTCGAATTCCCGACTTCTGATCGACCTTTCAGCTTCAATCTTCAGTATCAATGCAAAGGCTTACCAATGACAATGAATGAGGGCACTGCATGAATCCCTGAACCGCAGGCCTCAAGCTCTGGATTCACTGATGACGGGGACCCTGAACACTAGGCCTCAAACTCCAGCCTTGCTGGGGTTGCCAACTGTCCTGTATTAGCCAGGACACCCCGTATTTTGGGCTAAATTG